>NW_027666361.1:0-102157 GCF_963455335.1 Martes martes
AGGGAACTTTTTCTCCCCCAATTTAAGACACCTGAGTCACTCAATTATTGCACTGCAGTGATTTTCTAGGGCAAACCAACATTCCCTTTATGAAACCAGTATCCACACCCAAAAGAACCAGTTTGTTCTTTTTCAAACCACCCACATTGTCTTCTTCTGGATAGGTATAGCCTGATGTAAACTGTCACTGAGAACATTAGTCACGTATTAGTGATTTCCATATATTATGATGGCCAATTTCTCTCATCTATTTTATGTATCTCTAACTTCATTAAAATTATAATTCCAGAATTTATTGAGGAAATTAGGCACGAACTAAACACACACACTAAAATATCACACTTGTACTCACAAGTAAAAACAGGCCACTTTACAAACCCTGAGATAATTTCCAAAAAGGAGAATTAGATACTGAGTTGAGAAAATCTGGTCTACTTGTGTGTATATACAAGTATTTGGTTTTTGGGTTTTTTTTTTTTTTTTTTGGTTTTGTTTTTTTTATCAGTGTAGTTGAAATCATAGAATATCAATCTAGAAATAGGTATTATTTGCTCATTGAGGCTATGGTTACTGGGTAAAGCAGAGAGAGGAGGGTCTAAGACCTGGATATGATGGGAGGGTTTCGGGTACTAACCAGAGGTTCCACTGAATGGTTAAATGTAATAATCCAAGATCTACAGAACATCCAGTGCAATCCTGTAGACAGGAGGAGTAGGGTCCAGAAGGCCTAGGCAGTGAACATGAGAGAAATCTGGCAATGAATTTAGTTATGTGACTGTCCTGCAGGGCAGAAATAAGGGATCTCGGAGGCAAGAGAGTCCAGCGACTATCATCAGAGTACTAGAGTAGAAACCAAGTCACAAGAATCAGAATAGAAAGCCAGTTATGGAAGCCGGGACAACAAGATCAGGCTCTGCCTGGAGGACAGGATGATGCAATATTATGACATAGAGGGATGATTTCAAGGTGCTCCTCCATCTTCCAACTCAGACCAGGTTTGGCTTTATTCATTTGGGAAGGGAGAGATACTAGGGGAGTATCTGGTGGTCTCAGAGAATTACGGAGAGAAGAAACTGCAGAGGAATTGATGATAATGACAGCTAGCATTGGATGAACACTTAGCATGTGCCAGACATTGATCTAGGGATTTCCATGTCTTACCTCATTCACTCATTACTTACCCTCAGTACCTCTATCACTGTTATTGTCCTCATTTTACATACGAGGAGACAGAGCATAAGATGTAAGTAATTTACCTAAGATTACAGCTAATAGAGTGAAACCATAATTTAAACACAAGCAGTTTGACTTCTTCATTCTCTGAATCACTACATAGAATACCAGAACATAAAAATGTCTTAGGGAGGTAAAATGAATTTCACAAATAGCAACAGCTTGATTTAAATTTGTTTGTCATTCCACTTTGTTCAATAATTATTTGTCAGATAACATTACCCTTAGCTATTCTAAGAACTTCACATATATTAAATTGTGTCGTCTTCCCAACAGCCCTATGGCATAGGTGTAAGCAATTATCCCTCCTTGACATGCGAGGAAACGAAGATATAGAGAGGTTCAGTAACTTACTCAAAGCTACTCTAGATGCTATACTCTTAGCCAGTACCCTCTACTGTTCTTTAGATAGGTGGAGGGAGCAATGAATGCATCATACACCTTTATGGGACTTTTCATATGCGGGTATAGCATGTGAGCCTTGGAGCTCTACCCATATGAATTATTATTCTGATTGGAAGTAAACAAGGTAGACCTTGGAGGAAATTCGTGATTCAAAATATCTTTCCGCATTCCCAAACTCTCACTTGTTTCATTATTCAAATTCAGTCACCATCCACTTAGCCAATCTCAACCTTTTCTCTCAATGGGCAGTGTGATCCCTGAGTGTGAATGAGTTCTAGTTACCGAATGATTTTGCAAGGACTATATTTTGGTTGACACTACTCTTTATCTCTGTTTCCCTGTTTCCTTTGCTTCAATATGATTTCTACCTCTTTTGAAAAATTTTTTAATCAAGAGGTGCCTGGGTGGCTCAGTTGATTAAGCGACTGACTCTTGATTTCAGCTCAGGTCATGGTCTCAGGGTCATGAGATCTCGTCCCGTGTCAAGCTCCATGCTGGGTGTGGAGCCTGCTTAAGACTCTCACTCTTCCTCTCTTCTTCCCCTTCCCCTATCTCTCTCTTTCCCCCTCTTAAAAAAAATGTTTCAATCAACAGAGGTTATAGTTGGAATGCATCCTTTCAAGTTATGGAGGTATAACTATACAGTCTTTGAGCTGTTTGGGGGACTTAATTTTCTGCTGGAACCTTTGTGTTACTTTCTCTGGATAATTCATATTCTTCCGTGACTCCAAACAAAGAGATGAAGACTTTGCTAACAGGTGGTTTCTCACTGGGGAACCTCCTGTTCTGGGAGTCAAGCCAAGCCCTTTATAATGATTCTACTTTATTAAATGGGATTGCTGGCATTTTAACAGCAGGGACTTCTGTCAGAGAGAAAAATTGTACCTGTTTATTTGTATTATTATCTTAATGCTTAGGACATACTGATAACCAATAGTGGTTACACAGTGTGACTTTTTAAAATTTAACAACAAGACACATGTGCCAGTCCCAACAAAATCAAGAAAAAGCATGCCAGGAAGATGACTTCTTTTGTAGCTGCAATTCATTTGAATGGTTGAGATGGACACTGGCATACTGTGGAATACGGTTCATAACTTACTTTGGACCATCCTAACTCAAGGAGGAACAGCAAAGGCGGCAAGGAAACTCAGGTCTCTATAGGACACATCTGGCCTAACCTCTACCTCTACATCCATTCTTCACCCTCAGAACACTTCTCAGGCATCTTATCATTTTCAAAGAATTTTCATATGCTGCATTGAGTTTGGTCTTCTCAACAATCCTATAAAGTACACTGAGTAGATATTCTTGTCCTTTTTAGTGGATGAGAAATTGAATGCTTGGAGAGAATAAGTTAAATCCTTCAGTCACAGAATTCATAAGTAGGAAAGTTGGAGTTGAAACATTCATATCCCTGAATTCAGCACTCTTTTCACTAAACCCTAGTAGCCCACTCATGCAAAAAATCTAAATTGAAAAAAATTTTGTAAGGCCTCATTAGTTTGTTGTATTACATCATTTTTGCTTCCAAAACCGGGTGATGACATAGGGCTCTCTGGTGCGCATATGCAGTCATTTCCTAGCTGCATAGTTTCACGGCTTGCTAGCCGAGATACTGAAGCTAACAGGTACCTCCTGACACTAGCGGGAGGCTGAGGGGGAGATAGTTTCAGAAGATCTCACAAGACCCAGTGAAGTGCAAAACAGATGTGGCAGTACCCACGTGAAAGCCAATCCGGACAGCTGCCATAAACCACTCATCCTCTTCTAGATTCATTCTCTTTGAGACTCAGTGTCTTCATCTGTAAAACCAATAAAGTAATAACCACCACTTCAAAACAGGTTGTCATGACTTAATGAAGTAATGTGTATGCAATACACTTTCATACAACAAAGTGCTCAATAATTATTGTGATTAAGATGGTCATCTACTGATAGAGATAGGATTCTTTTTAAAATGATCCATCTGCTTTCTTCTTTGATCCAGGTGGGCTGTGTATCAATGTGTGTTGGGGGGGGGGGGGCTACCAATTTTCTTCTAAAATTTCTAAAATGTGACCATTTTTTCCATTCCAAACACTAATTTCCTTTAGTAAAATAAAGTCTCTCACAATCCTGCCGTTCTTCAATTTTTTTGAGCATGAGATTATAATTCCTAGGCTACACTGGAAGGTCTTATATGCTCTCAACTCCTTCAGTGAAAGTGGGAAAATTCACCACTAAGCATCTCAGATGAGCCCTACCACGCAGAAGAGGGCAGCTGAAAAGCACTCAGAGATATGAGATTGACCCAATATCTGGGAGCTTGAGCGATGGTGCCTTAGATTAAAGATGCACCAGTTTTAACCTTGACGCTAAGAAGCTGACAACAAACTAGGGTAAACTAACCTAATTAGATCATCATGAGAATTAAGTGAATTGGTGTAGGTTTAGTGCTTAATGATATGCCTAGCATTCCGGAAACCTAAGGAACTATTCACAGGACTGGTGTAATAGTAGTAGCGGTTGGAGCCGGGGCAGTAGCACTGGACTGGTAGTACTTACAAGGGTCATGTAGATCGGCCAAGTTCAGAGCCAGGTGAGTGATTAACCAGTAAGACTAAGAATCCAGTTATTCCGAATCACCACAACTGAGCCATTCATTCTTTAGGCTCCGGATTTCTAAGTAGATCTTCTAAACACTCCTAGAAGTTTTCTTTAAACTATTTCTATGTCAGGGTCCTCCAGCCCTAAGTATATTAGGGATATGAAGCTGCAATTTTTATTTTGCTCTATATCTTAGAGGAGTATAAAGCACTGATGATTTTTGCACTATGTCAGGAAATCTTCCTAAAGATGCACCTATATTTCAATCATTTGGGGATCATGATAAGGCACAGTCAATATGGAATAACAGTAAATAAATTTGCCCTTCCTTTGGTTACCATTAGAACAGACCTGCATTGATAGCACTGAGCAGAGAGCCTGAACATTTTCAAAGACCACTTGTTAATCGATTATATTTTAATGTACCTTTAAAATGTAACAGTTGATAAGGGCACAATGCCAGAGATAATGTAGAATCATTTCATAAAAGTAAAAATATTACCTAAGTAACCTAATCTAAACATTCCTTTGAATCACAAAGATATAGAAATCTATTAAGGAAATTGTATCAAGAAATCAAGGATGAACACAGAAATATCCTGAACTTAAAACCACATGAAAGAAAACAGACATAATTTTAGAGGAGAAAGTTGGCTGTAATTGTTAAGATCATGAAATAAACTTGTAACTTCACTACTAATTACCTGTGTGACATTGACAAATTATTTAATATCTCCTTCACCTCAGTTTCCTCATTTGCAAGATAAGATTAATAATAGTACCTATTAATGAGGTTCTGCTGCACACACATACACATACACACACACACACACGGGAAGAGTACAGGGCACATGCTTAACCCTCAGTATAATACATAAATATTACCTTTGATCACATATTTACATATTATATGCCACTATATATTACATCTTGCAAATTTTAAAACAGACTTTTATTTTACTACATATGGAAATTGTTAAGATATTCAGCTCTCATTGAAGATATTAATGATTTTCTAACATACTACTTTTTTGATAAATACAATCCCGCCTCACACCATAAAGGAGAATGAATATAGAAGTCCTATCTTCTGAAGTTAGGATTGACCTTTTTTACTCACTACTGGCTGAGCTAATGGCATTAAACTTACCCTCCTTTTTTTGATGGCAGGAGAAGGGTGATTCTATGTAGTCCATAGGTCTGTGTATTGCTACTAGAGCCCACAAGATAATTAGTCATAAACAACACTGCTTTCCATAATATGAACAAGGGAGAACAAAGGAGTCTTTGGTTGGAAAACAAAATTATTGATATGAAAAAGAAATCAAAATAAGAAATTTGGTTTACTAAGAGAATGTATGGAATCTTTATCTGGAAAACTTTTGATGTAAGGTGGGCACATAAATGTTTGGGATGATTTGGTTTACTCTTTTGAAAAACAAATATAATCATAACAGTCATAGGTATTTATATGCAATTCTAACTGTCTTCTAGCCCATCTTAAATCGTTATATTGTATTGTTGTTTATTAAAACTGTACATTCTGATCTTAAAATATTTTATATTAAGTGATCACAGTCTGATATTTTATTTCTTTGGTTGGTAGAGTTTGTTTTTTAATATATGAAATCTGACTAATATAGGATTGAATGTGCTAAGCAAAATGCCAAATTATTACTATCATGGCCAGCTTGTCATTAATTTCTTAAACAAAAGCATAAATACAAGATGGATAATGGCTGATTATGCATCATTAAAGCAGAGAAATTTGTGGGGGTTCAGATAATTCACTAAAGAAACAACAACATCTCTATAATTATATTGCCATTCTTAGACATAATAACAGAGCAGAAAACACAAAGACCATAAAGCACACTTCCACTGTCTGAAACATGTTTTTACATAAGCTACAGAATTCATTTTTTGGTTCTTCTACATTCAAAATATATATGAGCAGGAGAAAACACTGAAAGGAACAAAGAAAACAACAAAATTATAAGGAAAAAGGGAATAAGAATATGAAGGGAAAATAGAGATTAGGGTGAAATATTCCCAAAATCTTTTCTAGGACAAAGGGAAAAATGAATAGATGTAAATTATTATTTGTATACATGAAAAAAGATCAATAGTACTCGTGAAGAGGATGGTAACCAACCAAGTATATCCCCTTTGATTACAAAACAAAAGAAAGTTTAAGGCTGCAGCAAAGGGTTTAGGTGGGATGTTAAAAGTATTCCCTTCTGAAACAAACTGAGGGTTGCCAGGGGCACGGGGGTAGGGAGAGGGTGGTTGGGTTATGGACACTGGGAAGGGTATGCGCTATGGTGAGTGCTGCGAGGTGTGTAGGTCTGGCGATTCGCAGACATGTACTCCTGGGGCTAATAATGCATTATATGTTTAAAAAAAAAAAAGAAAGAAAGAAAGAAAAGAAAGAAAGGAAAAAAAATAGGAAAAAAAAATATTCCCTTCTGACTCCTTCTACGTTTCGACTTACATGAAAATTCTTAGCTGGTACCAAGGTGTGTCTGCAGGCTAACTGAAGGAAAGGAGGAACATCATAATGAAGAAGACTGTGTACTACAGGCACCAAACAAATTGTTATCAAGAACACTAAAATTTGGCCAATTCTTTAATATAGTTTTATTCTAATCCAACTGACAAAGTTTCATTGCAAAGATGTACTTTATCAGAAATGTCCTTATCAGAGGCAGAAAGAAAATGGGTGGCTAAGGATATGCCTCAGGATATCATAAAGGGTTACTAAAATACTATGATTATTTCTCTAGGTTTGTGAGAAAATTCAAAATATGTAAGAAAGTCCTCAGAGTAAAGGAAGGAAACTGCTCTTTTCTCAAGAAAGGAGAGGAGAGTTCCTGATAGAACACCTTTCTTGAAAGAACGATATGCCACGAGATTAGATGAAAGTGGGTTTTATCTCCTTGAAGAAGCTGGGGAAACCAAATACCTCCTAGAAATAGATCTTTAGTATTTGCATATAGGTCAACCCTCCCCATACTCCACTTCCAGAGATCACAGGTCCTCGCCTAGAGGAGAGAGATACCTAGACTATCACTTCATACTCTTTCCTATCCCTAAGCTCAAAGAAATGATCAAGTTTACTGTCAAGGCTAGAGACCTATTTTGATTTCAAAATGTTCTTTTGGGTCCTCAAATACTTCCACATGAACACAGAGCTGCATTCCATTATCAACATGGTTTTTCTGTATAAAATGAGAGAAGATTGAAAAGACGGATGCTAAGTTGAAGAATGAAAAGATACACTTTTCTTAAATTCTATTTTAAAATAGTGTGTGGTCAAGTAACAAGAGTAGTTGCTGACTAATATCAGGTTCTTTTTGAGAGTAGAGAGAGGATTTGACGGCAAGAAAAAAAAAGCTGGTACCAAAAGATCTAAAGCCCTTACTGAGCCCCCAGAAATGGAGTTAGAATTGCAAAAGATTCTCAGGAAAAAAAAAAAAGATGCTGCAGGCAGAGCTATTCTTAGCCTCCTACAGCTGTGCCTACATACATCCCAGCCGGCAGCAAGTTTGCTGAAGATCTGTGTTAAACACTCCAACCTTGCTTAGCATATGTATCCGTCATGGTTCGATTAGAAAAGTGGGGCTCTGAGGAGGGGGCCCTTTACAGAGATGCGGATAAAGTTAAGGAAATCAACCAAGGATGTTGCAGCAAACAGGACCTAGAAAAGCGAGAAGCTGTTACCATCTCTGGCACTTGGGAGTGAGCAGAGGGAACAGCATAACCACACTCCGCAAAAGCGAGAGCCACCAAAGGGGGCCTGCCCAACCTACCAGAGAGATAAGTCTCTTGGGAACTGCAGTCGCAGTTGGGAAGGGGGAGAGAGCCCCAGCCTTCTCCTACCGGCTGACTGCCTATCTTGCTTCCCATTGGCTGCATCGGACAGGAAGCCAGAGATACAAGAACGTGGGTGGGGCAGCTCCTGAGAATCACACTTACTCCCCTCACCAAGGCTGAGATGGGCAGACAGTGAAAATGAAGAGTAAATGTAGAATCTTTTATAAACGGTGTTTTGCCTATGAGATGGCGCAACTTCATTTTAAAAAAGCTTCAGTATCAGCGGTATATTATGGCAGTATCCATGAACAAGTAACTCAATTGTTTAGATTCAAATTATGTGGATTTGGATTCTATCTCTCAGGTTACCAGTCCAAAGGATACTGTAATACATATCCAGCAGGAGAAATAAAAGGTAAAACTCAAACTTGGTAATAGTTTTGAAAAAAAGAAAACTTTCACAAAAGAACTTTGAAATCCTAATGATTATAGCTATTATACAATAGCCTATAGTTTGCAGTACAATTCAAAAAAATTTCTATATGCTCTACTACGCTGTCCACTTCAATAAGCTACATTGAGGTGATCTGTATTAGATTCTGACTGTTAAAGTCACTTAACATCACTCGGCCTCAGGGAAATACAAATCAAAATCACCGTGAAATACCACCTCACACCAGTCAGAATGGCTAAAATTAACAAGTCAGGAAACGACAGATGTTGGAGAGGATGCAGAGAAAGGGGAACCCTCCTACACTGTTGGTGGGAATGCAAGCTGGTGCAGCCACTCTGGAAAACAGAATGGAGGTTCCTCAGAAAGTTGAAAATAGAGCTACCCTACGACCTAGCAATCGCACTACTGGGCATTTAACCTAAAGATACAAATGTAGTGATCCGAAGGGGCACAGGCACCCAAATGTTTATAGCAGCAATGTCCATAATAGCCAAACTATGGAAAGAACCTAGACGTCCATCAACAGATAAATTGATAAAGAAGATGTGGTACATATATACAATGGAATGTTACGTAGCCATCAAAAAAATGAAATCTTGCCATTTGCAATGATGTAGATGGAACTAGAGGGTATTATGCTAAGTGAAATAAGTCAATCAGAGAAAAACAATTATATGATCTCTCTGATATGAGGAATTTGAGAGGCAAGACAGGGGGTCATGGGGGAAGGGAAGGAAAAAATAAAACAAAATGGGATCGGAAGGGAGACAAACCTAAGGGACTCTTTACCTCAGGAAACAAACTGACGGCTGCTGGGGGGTGGGGGAGGAGGGATAGGGTGACTGGGTTATGGACACTGAGGAAGTTATGTGCTATGGTGAGTGCTGTGAATTGTATAAGACTGGTGATTCACAGACCTGTAACCTTGAAGAAAATAATACATTATATGTTAATAAAAATTTTTTAATTTTAAAAAAAGAATAAAGATAAAAATAAATAAATAAAAATAAAGTTATTTTAATGCATCAAAATATCATAGACCAATAGGACTTTCTAATTAGCTGTGGCCCTTAATTAAATAGGACATTCACTATTTATACAAGATGTTTTTGGGTGATATGTAGGATACTGCAGTGTAAGACATGATCATCTTCATTACAGATGTTCTGAGGAACATATGAATATGCATGAGTAAAGGCAGATAATAAAAAGTTTTAGATGTTCAAGTACTAAATGATATAGTAAAAATATGTAATCTTTACTGTAGCATAGGAGGTAAATGTTAGAAATTCCATTTATAATTTTTTTTCCTAAGGATGAAAATGAAATTAAATGTTAAATGAATGTTTAACATGTAAATTGATGCTAGAGCTTTCACTTTGTCTATGTCAAATGTCACATGTTACCACAACTAAATGAGATGTCCAGCAGATGGCTGCATGGTCCCTAACAAAGGGAGTAAGAGAAGGTACCACTTGTTCATTGTTTTTGGCTTATGGCAATGTATAGCAGTGTATCTTTTCAGATAAAGACAATGGAAGTCTACACACATCTGACAACAAGTCAGCCAAATAAATTGGAAGTCAAGATTATTTACAAGACAGAGCACCTGGGTGGCTCAGTGGGTTAAGCCTCTGCCTTCGGCTCAGGTCATGATCTCGAGGTCCCGGGATCGAGTCAAGCATCGGGCTCTCTGCTCAGCAGGGAGCATGCTTTCCTCTCTCTCTCTCTCTCTCTCTGCCTGTCTCTCTGCCTACTTGTGATCTCTCTCTGTCAAATAAATAAATAAAATCTTTTTAAAAAAGATTATTTACAAGACAGATTTGTATCTGGTATCATTATATTTTTCTTGAGATTTTAGTAGAGTCATTTGATTTGCAAGGGAAAATGATATTTTTTTCTTTTTGAGTCTTTTTTATTTATTTATTTTTTATTAATTTTTAAAAATTTTTATAAACATATAATGTATTTTTATCCCCAGGTGTACAGGTCTGTGAATCGCCAGGTTTACACATTTCACAGCACTCGCCATAGCACATACACTCCCCAATGTCCATATCCCCACCATTCTCTCCCAACCCCCTCTCCCACCAGCAACCCTCAGTCTGTTTTTTGAGATTGGGTCTTTTATGGTTTGTCTCCCTCCCGATCCCATCTTCTTTCATTTTTTCTGGAAAATGATATTTTATTCCATGCGTAACTCACCCTCTTTATTTTCTATATTTTTAAAATTTTTTTATAATTACATAATTCTAACATATAAAACTTTTTAAGATATAGTAAGCAAATTAATATGTATTAGGCAGTAGGTCCAATACTGTTTTAGTAATAGGGCATTCTATCAATTGAGATCACTGGTACAGACTGTGAAGATGGGAAGGCTTGATGTTAGAGGTGGGACTTGGAATGAAAACACAGGACTTGGTTATTGAGAGAGAAGAGGGAAGGACATTTTCTGAACATCTGGTTTGCTTTATCAGTCCTCCTCAAAAATACTTCTGTACTTCTAGAATTAAGAGCATGACCATTTGTTCCTTCCTAAATGTTTGTGCCTGTTGGGTTTGAAATAATTTTCTGATCCTACTGTTTCTTTGTTTCATTAAAAAACAAAAAACAAAACTATATGCTAAGCACCTCCTATGATAGAGCCAATATACTAGGTGATACAGTAGTGAATAAGACTCATGGAATTTACAGTCCAATGGTTGGGGCTCCATTTGTCTCTTTAGCCAAGGTGCTGAACTTGGGTAACTTTATATCTAATCCCCAGAACAAAATCAGATACTAAGTCAGAATAGACCTAATGGAAGTAAGTTTAAGACTTATCCTGGTTAGTTGTGAGATTCGAATAATGGCATTAGGAAAGTAGGCTTTGGTGCTGCCACATTTCTGTAGTTGAAAAAACACAGACATCAGCTCCAATGGTATGTAGTGGCTACCACATTTTTCAGAAAGACCAGTGTAATGGACTGAATGGTGGCCCCAAAAGATACATCCACTCCTAATCCCTGGAACCAGGTGTTATCACATTTTTAAAAAAAGGATTTCTGAAGATGTAAGTTAGAGATCTTGAAATAAAGATATCATCATGTATGATCCAGATGGACCCTAAATCCAAAGACCGTATCCTAAGAGACACCCTGGAGATTCGAGAGAACACCAACGGCCAACAGAAGCTGAAAGAGGCACCAAACAGAATCTCCCCTAGAGCTCACAGACTTTGATTTCAGAGTTCTAGACTACAGAATGGTGAGAAAATAAATTTCTATTGCACCAATTCTGCAGTAATTTGATACGGCAACCACAATAAATTAATACAGTCAGTTAAGATTCTGGAGTATATGATCCAGAGATGTTGTTCTATTAATCCTTGGGAAATAGTAAAAGTAAGCATTAAGAATTCTTGTTTGGAAGGCATGCATGAGAATGGTTTGCACTCTCTGAGCTAGGGTACAGAATGTCGTCCACTATACTCTGAGTGACCAAGACATAGCTGGTATTCTGTTTCTTATTTGGAAGCACTGACAGTACAAGTCTTTCAAATGTAAGAGGATCAATAACAACTCTCTTAAGGGTTATTAAGTGATGGTTGGGGGTTAACAAAATCACTAAGGATAGTATCAAGAATTACTTGGCTGTCCTCTCCAAGAGCAAGTGAGACTGTCCGTTGAGACTCTCTAGACTAAATGGAATTGCTTCTTTTGTTAACCACTTGAATTTTTAGCAAGAATTTCTTCATACAAATAAGAGAGTTACTAAGATGCTTGTAAAGGAGACTTCTAGAGCTTGAGGCAATGTACCATGCTATATTTTAACCATAGTAAAGCTGAAAATTTGGAATGCTGAGCTCAAAGAGACCTGTACGACACAGTCTAAGGGGACATAGCTACCAAAGCATCAGTGGTTCAAGTTATATCGGTGGGCTAGTACTTTGTAGTACCACGGATGTGGCCACTTGCTTTATCATCAAACTTGAAAGCTTGTGAGCTGCTCAAAAGCCACATTTTAATATCACTTGGAGCTGGATACAAGGGGTGTCATCTTCTAGGCATTGAGAAAGATCAGAGTCTGAGGTCCATGTAGAAACCACGCAGCCACCCTGGTGCCCCACTGCATTCCTCCAGGTGTTTACCTAAATGTTCATTCCACAAAGGGAAAGCCAGATGTCAGCAGTGGTGAGCTGGAATTTTGACACAGAAAAGAACTGCTGGTCTTAGAGCCTAAGTAATATTAAAATACCTAGAGTATCTCTATAGGTAGGATCTGGGTAAATACCAGCTATCCAAGTGACACTGTTAAACCTTTGAAGTCTTGGAAAATGAACACAGCCCTTTGTATTTGAACTTGATGTGGGCTAATTAAATCTCAATAGAAGGCCACAGGCTTCCAAATCTGCAGAATTTACAAAGAGAGTAGCAGGAAGGTATGAGGTGGCAGACTGTTTGGCTCTCTCCATTATTGGTTCCACAGAGAAAAAAACAATTCCCATGATCTGAGAACACCAACTCTTTATTCATACTGGGGTGGAGAGAGAAAACAGCTGGAACCGCCCATTTTCATAAAGTGATTTTAGATGCTTTTGCTGAGACTATAAAATTGTTTCCCTTAGTTCATTCATGTTTAGGTAGTTCTACATCAAGAACTTTCTACCACTGTAAAATTAAAATGTGTTTCATTTTTATTCATTACATATCCAACATTTCCAAAATAATTTAATGTAGCAGCACCAAGATCAGTGCTGGTTCCAAGAAGGGTAAATATGTCCAAGCTATCCTTGAGGACTTTCTTTTTCAACAAGAAAAGACTATATATATAAATACATACACACACACATACATACATATATATATATATATATATATATATATATATATATATAATATAACATTAAAGCTAAATAAAAGGAAGAAAAAATCCAAGGCAGACCCCTGGACACAACTACAGTCAAACTGTTAACTACAGGTCTACATAAGTCTAAAGAAACCAGTTATCCAATGCCAGGACCACATTCGCCAACCTACCAATGTTTCCTTTACTTACATATTTGACATTTGTTAGTCAATGGAAAGAACTATGGTTAATAAAAAGTGAGAAACTATATGAAAAGTTACACTTTTCTTAAATAATTTTACTTTTTCTAAAAACACATCAAGCTTATAACCATGCTATGATATTAAATTGAACAATTTATTTTTTTAACTTTTAAAATGTATTTATTTGAGAGAAAGAGCACATGTGCTGTGCAAGCAGGGTGGGGGAGGGGTAAGGGGAGTGGGAGAGAATCACAAGCAGACTCCATGCTGAACACAGGCTTCATCTTTTGACCCTGAGACTGTGACCTCAGCCGAAATCAAGAGTTGGATGCTCAGTCGGTTGGGCCACCCAGGCACCCCGGAACAATTTTAAAGTTATCCTCCAAATCCAAATATTTTCCAATATTTGGTTGTTTGGAATCTTGCAGATGAGTCTTGTTATGGAACACTGATTTTTTTTTTTTTAAATGGCTTTCTATAATAGGCAGGAAGCACAGGTACTTAGGTTTTGATTTTCAAAAACATGTGGCTTTTATTTCATTTAGTTCACAGTATGTTTTATGGTCGGAAGACAAAAAAAAAAGCCTGCTATGTTTCCTTGTTGAGTTCAAACCCACATGTTATTAAAACATGCTGCTTAATAATACCTCAATGCAAAATTGCAATTATGAGTAATTTTCTTGGAAAATGTGGGTGGTTGAATGGTTTGCCAATGCTTCTGATTATTATTCCCAAGTTTACTCCCACTGGTAGAACACGATTTTCTACATCATATTTAATAAGCCATCATAGTTGTTACATAAAAAATGACATCTTACTCTCTTAATGCAGATGATGTACCTAGCAGGATCTTGTGTTCTGAGTGATTTTTTGCTTTGACTTAAGAAATCCGAAGACCAGCTTTTGTCTTAGCCCCACCCACATTTTTGGCTACATGTTTTAAATGTGTTGCAATTTCTCTGCTGAAAAATCTGTGCCACATAGCTGTAGGGTTTTAAGGAAACCCAAACAGTGAAACCACTCTGTCAATCTATTCTGAACAATGATTATGACACAGTCTTTATTTTCATGTGATATTTGCTATCATCATTGCCTAAGCAGACTTACATTGTGCATCTCATAGTCACTTCTTTAATATGGTCATAAATATGAGTCCTGAGAGCATAAAGACAATGATGTTAGTATCCCTATTGCTCAGCAGATGTGTTAAAATAGGACTGTGCTTTATTGGTAATTTCTAAAATTTCTTAAATATGGGAGCCATTTTTAAGTAAGCTAACTAAATATTACATGACTAGGTATCATAATCTAAATATTCTTAGATTACAAACCCAAATCTGAATGATCCAGAAACACTATTTTCTAAATGCAATGACTTTGAAACTAAATAGTTCCTAGGAGATTTACTAACTACAGAATCAGGCAAAAACAATGTTATACTCAAACTAAAATGATGAACCATGTCTTCAAAGTAAAGCTGGATATCTATCCATCACCACAGAATACTGACTTATGCTTTTTTAAATGTAACAAACACACATTTTTTTGAAAGTGTGGAATTTTACAAAATGTTTTAAAATTTAAATACACACTATTTTAAAAAATTGCTCCCAATTAAAAAAAAATAATACAGAAACCAAGAGGTTTTTTTTTTTTTTCCCCACATTTCTTCAAAGGATATTTTAGTAGTAAGCTAAGTCTCAATGATGACTCAGTTTGAAAAACAGTTATTATAATTAAATTCCAAGTTAAATAAATAACTGACATACCCCTCTAGAAGTTACTAAATGAGATTTGAATTATACTTTAATTTTTACCTTCCCCTAACAATTTTAAAGTAATTTTGTGAAGCTGCAACAAAAAACTTAAAACTTACTTAAGATCTTGATTCAAAGTATCAACACAGTTCAAGTTCTAAGTTTAGACCAATAGATTTAACACCATACATAATACTGACTAGCGGGATTTAATTGGCATGTATGTTCATTTCTGACCTGACAGTCCTATAGAGATGTAACCGAGACTTTTAACTACAGGATACTAATTAGTATTGCAGAAACAATTCACTATATACTATTTAGGCATAAATTATTAATTCTTTTTATTAATTGAGACTGAGCATAATTAATCCTTGAGCAAAGATAAGAAATATTAAATGTTATAGACATATAAATTTAGTATTTTAGTGCCCAGGAAAGACTTAAAGTAGGAGGTCCTAATTTCCTGCACTGACTTGAGACAGATATGCTAAACTTCTGATTACTTTGCTGGTTTTAATGATTAATCTATTTGATAAATCATTTTTTGTCATTAAACTAAGTTAACAGAGCAAAACAATATAAATTTCAAGCATATTAGGATCCTTGCTGACCTTATAAATGTTAGTATCACTGTCACTTAAATAAAATATTTAATTATTATACAAAGGATATTGTCACAATAATTCTTCCTCAGTGGTTTATTCTTTTTTTTTTAAGATTTTATTTATTAATTTGACAGAGAGAGACACAACGAGAGAGGGGGAACATAAGCAGGGGGAGTGGGAGAGGGAGAAGCAGGCTCCCTGTCAACAGGGAGCCCGACACAGGGCTCCATCCCAGGACCCTGGGATTAGGACTGGAGCCCAAGGCTGACATTTAATGACTGAGCCCCCCGCTCCCTCAGAGGTTTATTCTTAAAGCAATTTGCTTGGAGATCTGTTGAGCATAAAGAATTCAAAGTCATGCCAAATGTGCAGTCAGACCCCAAGCATGCTCCTTCAATAGCTGAGAATTTTAGCTCACCTCTCTCCTATTAGCATTTAAACATTTTTATTTTCCAATAGCAATGTTTAACATTCAGAAAACATTGAGCCTTCATTTTTTCTGAATAAAATCACTAAATATTTATTGAGCTCCAATGCTGTGCTTGACACCATGCCACCATTTTCACAAAGGCTATCACAGTTAATTCTCAGAAGAACCTTCTGGAAAAGGAACTATCTAGGGTGAAGAAACTGAGGTTCAGAGCCTTTAGTTTACCCAGGATTGTGTGGAAAAATGAAACAAGTGCTCTTTGGGGGTACATGGTAAAGAGATTAGAAGCACAGATCAAGAAGCATAATAAAATGACTTTGGAAACCAAAGTGACTGAAGTTAGCTCCCTGGATGGAAACTCGATGTAGTAGACAAGCACCCACTGAATCTAAGCAATCAGTAGCAAAAGCTAAATACACGATAAACCAGCATGGTTTAGTTCAACAAATAATTAGTGTGTAGTATGTGGCAAGCACTCAGCTAGTTTCTGGGTTTATAAAGGTGAGTATGATCATTCCTTCCCTCAAGAAGCATAGATATCCAGTGGGAGAGAAATACAAAAACTGATCTGGTTTTGAAAGATGAAAGCAGTTAGTCATGGAGGAAAAAA
Organism: Martes martes; assembly: GCF_963455335.1. Classification (NCBI taxonomy): domain Eukaryota; kingdom Metazoa; phylum Chordata; class Mammalia; order Carnivora; family Mustelidae; genus Martes; species Martes martes. The sequence goes on from NW_027666361.1 coordinate 16,936, forward strand.
AAAAATTATAATGGAAAGAACATAGCAAGTTATATGTAGAGAACTACCACAGTTTGGCAGTTCTAAGGATGGCCAAAAATATAGGCAGGGAGAGGCTGACAATAAGATTGAAGAGACAGGAAATTTAGAGATTTGCATGGCTTTAGAGGCGATGTTAAAAAGACAATGGATTCAGTATTTTAAAGAGACATCTAGTTAGATACATAGTTTAGAAAGATCATTCTAGTTCATATAAAGACTGAATTTAATAGGAAAAGATTGAAGGCAGGGAAATTAATTGCTGTATTATAGATGAAAGGTGGAAAACCAATTCAGTGAGAGTAGAGTTGAAAAGGAGAAAAAATTGAAAGAAATAGACGCTTAGGAAATAGTTTTAGAAGTCTAGGATGACCTATGGTTTCTGACTTGGAACAATCCCATTATCTATAACAGGAACTCTAAGAAGAATGTAGGATGGATGTTAAATTAGTTTCATTATGAACATATTGAGTTTCAGGTGTCCATAGAACCCAAGGGGAGCCACCAAGTGGGGTGTATGAATCTGGCTCTCAAGAGAAGAAACCCAAGCTGGAGACACAGAGTAGAGAGCTGTGAGAATACAGGAGGTTGTTAAAGCTCTGAAAATGAACGGATCAATCAGCAAGAGTGCATATAGAAAAAGAGCCATGGATCCACACAAAACACTGGGGCGGGGGGGAGGGGGGGGTAGGTGCTAAAATTTAAGCTGGTAATTAATTTGTTAATCAACTACCTTATTATTTCAGGCATTAACTTTAATCTGATCTTTAGCTGTTTGGGCACTATAGAAATTGTTCACTAGCCCATATAAACTTTATGGTCATATAAAAGACAAAATCATTGATCACTATTTCATTAAAAATATGTATAAAATATGTATAAAGTCTTAGAGTTTAAATTTCTTTTACTCCCTCACTTTCACAGTTTGTATAAAACCCAAATATAATTCAATATATTTCCCATTTTTTCCTCTTTGACATTTGATTTCTTCATTACAGAATCATGTCTGAATTAACAGTGACATTAAATACTAGAAGGTCAGTTTGAACGGACATATACTTGTATGGTTTATGAGCAGCCTTTTCTGAAGGACTTACATTTGAACAAAAAATAAAATAAAAACAAATTTATTAGTGAAAACCCTTGGATTTGAAAACTATCACGGGTTTTTGTCCTCTGGCTTACAAAGAAAATCCTGACCAAGCTCATGCTTAATCTATTTTGTTCTCTTGTGGCACTGACTTGTTGCATTGTATGCAAAGACTTCTGTTTTGATTCATAAAACCACATAAATTGAAATGCAACTCATGCCAGCACTGTAGTTCAATTTATAGTCCTGTGGTACTGATGCAGTGACTTCCTCAATTCTGTGCAGTTATCTTGTGATTTGGATTCAGTCCCAGCAGAACTGAAGGTCTGTTCCTCAATGAATTCAACTGCCCAGAGTACTAGACAATCCACGGGTTGTATCCAGTTAGTTTCTTGTAAATCACTTCCCTCCCAGCCTTTCAGTTCATCATCCGTGACTTGTGCTTAGTAGAAAATTTCCCCAAACCCTTTTCTTACTCTGATTGCACTGGGCATTGTCTGAAAGGAATGGCTCTCATTATCTCCCTTTGATAATTTACATTTTAATTCTAGTTCCACAACAGCTGGCCTCTGCTTTGAAAAATGGTACAATAAATCCTTTGGGCACACCTCCCCCTCCTTTCCATCCTTTCCCAAGCATCTTGTCTTCCAAAGGGCTTATGTTGAAGCAGAAACCATTCTCAGAGAACTTGAATGGATATTTATAGATCTAGAATTAACAAGAAATTTAAAGGAGTTATTAGAAATAATCCTTTCATAGTAAGTTTGATGGATTAAGACTTATTACACAAAGAAATAAAACATGTACCACATATATAAGGGAATAAACATTTTTATTGTCTTTCTCTTGTAAAATAACTTTTTTAAAAACAATTTTTAATGCACACCAGCTATAGGAGGGCAAATATCTCCCAAATGCATAGAGTTACGTCCATCTTTCCCTAAAACCTTGTCTCGGTCTCATCTTTCCAACAGCTCACATTACTTGTACCATTCATTTTAACATACTACCATACTATGACGTGGTTCCTATTAAAGCTAACACATACATGTTTCCTCTTCCAAGTACTTTTAAACAGTAAATTAATGATGTGATAAGTGTTCACTTAAAGCTTGTTTAGTTATCCAAAAGATAGAACTTTGCGTCTTCCCCTACTCTGTAAGTTCCTGGAGAGTAAGGATGCAGTCTTGTTTTCTTCTTCATACAGCTAACATGACTCATCACAGTAGGGGGCTCATACTGGTTCTTAAGAAGCATTTGCTGAATATAAAGAAAGTGTCCACAATGGATAGTTTGAAAGGTACCTCATAATGCCAACCTTCCTTAGTGACATTGTGCTTTCCCGAAAAAAAAAAAAAAAAAAAAAAAAGAACTTATCTGTACAGCACTTCAATCCCTGAAATCTTTGCTGGGCAAATAGCTAGCTAACATGGCAAACTATTTGTGAAAAGTGGGAAGGAATGCAATGTCCTTTCAATTCACCATAGAATGTGAAGTGGTCTTGGAGGCAATTATATCCATCCCCTTGTTTTGTGATTAGAAAACTGAGGCCCAGAAACTCAATAACTTTCCCAAGGTCTCAACAGGAGTGCAGAGTGATAATGCTTTCTGCATCTTAAAAAAAAAAAAGGTGAAGATTGAGATTTTAGACAAATGGATTTTTTTTTTTTCTTTTTAAGAGATGGGGATAGGGTTGATTCCTTAAAATATTACTTCCCCCAAAGAGAGCCATTATTTCCTTTTGGGTATAGTACTAAATTAGTTGTGTTAAGCTTTTTGGGATTCTCAACTGCTTTCTCTAAAACAATTCATACATTCAAACATGTTGACCACTCCCTCCATCCACATAATTTTCTTGGCAGTAGGGATACCTTGTAGGTACGGTATAAAAAAGCAAATAAAAATTATGTAGTGACTAAAATACCACATTCTATATTTTAATAATGAGATTATTGAATTTCTCAAACATATTTAAAAAGTGAACTACTCTATGAAAATGTTTACAGCCTACATACAATGATCTAGAGAGATAAATCAAAGTGCAACATAATAGAAAGTTTTTGATTCTTCATGAAAAGATTACTGTGCCAACTATACCGAACAATAAAATAAGTAAGGGTCCTGTAAAACATTCTTTTCATTTACATGCTTCTCCAAATAAATTCAGCACAATGCCCATGCCTCTTCATGTTGTATATCCCAGTATCAACCCACGGCATGACTTAATATTGACTTTAAATGTAAACGGCTTAGACTTATGTCCAAAAGAGCTATAGTTCCTTCATTTCCAGTTGTTCAAGAATGGCTGATATAACCAGTGGATGACAGACATGTCTAATATATGGTAATTCTGTCATTGCCTTTTTCTTTGGAATTGTAATTGTGGCATGTAGGGCATTTTGTTCACATGTTTTAGTTCCTGAGAAATAAATCGTCCTAAAGTCAGCTCTAATTTGACTTCCAGATTCTTAGATGTAAAAACAAAACCAAACAAAAACTTGAGAGAACTTTGGCAGCCATCCTCATTTTAAATACAATGAGACAAGGGCCAAGGAGGTTGTAGATTTTTTTGGAGGGCACTTCCTTTATGAGTCTACGCTAAGACAAATTGCTCTTTGTAAATCCTAAACACACACACACACACACACACACACACACACACACACACTAGGCATCTTGCTCAAAGGAGTACAGGTATTAATAAATGTGGACCTTGGCAATCACATGGAGTTGCGGATAGGTAATCAGGTATGTAGTCCCACCAGCGACAAATGAAACAGCAGCTCACAGAAATAACAACGCAAAGTAAAACTGGAGTGATTGCCATATGATTCTACTTTCTGTTCTCATTTTATCCTCTCTCACTTCAGACATGGAGAAAAACTCTCTCGCTTCAGACATGGAGAAAAACTCTCTTCAGACACAGAGAAAAACTTTTATGATGAGTCAATGTACATAATGATACATGTACATATTCATGTATAATTCAAGTGTTTAACTTTTAAATTTTATTAATTTAAGTAGTGATAGAATAAAACTCAGTAAATTACATTTTAAGTATAAAGTGAATTTTTCATTAAATTTGGTATAAATTTTTCCAACAAGGGGTCAGTTTTTGCTCTATTATTAGATTATATTATAACTAATTACATAACATAGTTAACCCAAATTTGAAACACTGTTTCAGTGTTAAACACATCCTGTGTGTGGGTACATGTAAGCACTGGCATTTCCTATGACACTCTCCTTGGTAGATCTAAGAATCATTACCAAGTTGCATGTAATTGATAACACTTTTTTTTCCAGACGAATGGTCACATGAATAGCTCTCTTATCCATTTTACCACTTCTGGAAGAGTCAAATAAAAACATCTCTTTTAATGGGACAGTCAAAATTTGTCCAACTATTTAATTCCAGTGTGTTAACAAGATCTATTATTAAAATCAGAAGACATCGGTATCATTTCACATACAGAGCATGCAAAACAAAAAACCTAAAACTTGCAGTTTCTTATACAGTGAGTCCCAGATTACACTTTGGAGTGGAAAACCTCATGCAACATTCTGGAGAGAAAGGGAATAATATTTAAATATCTGAATTCTAATCCCCAGAGTATTTCCATGGTCATGCACTCATAAAAGAGAGAAAATATTTGGGTTTTAGCAGCTTCCTGCCAGGATCACTTGAGTCCTAAGGGTTGAAAAATCATTTGAAAGGTATTTGTGACCAAAGACACAGTGAAAGGTTCAGAAACAACAAACCATCCCATTTTTTAAAATTTAATTGTGAGGGTAATCGATTTAATAAATGTCCTCTGATATCATATTCACACAAAAGTTAGTTTATGTGTGAGAAAATGATTTCAGTTATGGAAAGTGAATAACAAGAGCAATGCCATCTGTCTTAATTTAATAGCAATTAACCTTCACTTCTGGAAACTAAGAATAGTATGGGCACACATTTAATTAAAAGTGGCTGTCTTGGGGCATGTGGGTGGCTCAGATGGTTAAGCATTGCCCTTCGGCTCAGGTTATGATCCCAGAGTCCTGGGATCGAGTCCCACGTCAGGTTCCTTGCTCAGCAGGGGAATGTATGTTTCTCTCTCCCCCTCTGCCTCTCCCCCTGCTAATGCGCGCTCTCCCTCTCTAATGAATAAATAAAATCTTTAAAAAGGGGGGGGGGGCACCTGAGTGGCTCAGTGGGTTGAGCCTCTGCCTTTGGCTCAGGTCGTGGTCTCAGGGTCCTGGGATTGAGCCATGCATCGGGCTCTCTGCTCAGCAGGGAGCCTGCTTCCCCCTCTCTCTCTGCCTGCCTCTCTGCCTACTTGTGATCTCTCTCTCTCTCTGTCAAATAAATAAATAAAATATTTTTTTAAAAAAAAGGTGGCTCTCTCATGAAAATATAAATAGTAACCTTATCCGCACCTGATCATGTTCTAAAAAAGGATTCAAAAGATAAAGACAAAAAGAAATTATTAGTAAGAAAATAAATCACAGAAGAGTTAGTATGTGAAATGTATAAGTTCCTAAGAGTTATCGGAAGGGCATACAATTTTATTTTGAGCTTACTAGAGGCCAAAAACAAAACAAAACAAAACAAAACAATGTAAGCACAACCTGTGGGCCTCTGGTGAAACTAACCCAGTGGTTTAGGACTATAGGTTCTACTATGTTCTAACTTGAGAGAAAACTAAAAACTCTTTCCACGGGTCTTCATAAAGGGAAATATGCAACTATTGTCCTTAGATAGTTTTCATGTATTTGTGACCTCTTACAAGTATGATTGCCTAATTTCAAAGACATTTTCTAGATTCATGTTCAAACAGGACAATATATGCTAGGAGTTGGTAACCTAGAGTCCACAGGCCAAATGGGGCTATCACCTTTACTTTGCAAATAAAGTTTAATTAGAACACTTTAATACCCATTTGGTCACATATTGTTTATGCGCCTTTTCTTGCTACCACAACAGAGTTGAGTAATTGCAACAGAGAGTGTAAGTGACCTACAAAACCTGAAGGTTTTCTATCTGGTGTTTTATGGAATAGCTTGCTAACCCCTACCATATGATAATAGTTATAAAGATATTAAACATTTTTAGAATGCAAATATTTAAAATCAGAAATAAATAGCAAAAAATGTTTCTGGATGTTTAAAACTGTTCAGAAAAAATATGTGTTTACTTAGATATTTCCTTTTCAATACACATTTCCTTGATTTTTAATAATGATTTACTATGTTAATTTGTGAAGTCATGCAGTCCATGTCCAATGTAGCCTAGAAATCAGAAGAACTGTATTGAAATGTGTCCTTATTTCTTCACTGTATTCCAAAGCCATTGTCCTTTCAAAAATATATATTCTGCATGCACATGATATAATCCCAATAGAAGCTCATATTACTGACTACAGTTCTACACGGCTTCTAACTCTTTTGGCTTCCTCAAATCTATCTTCTGGAAGATGTCATAGGGCTAGAATTCTTCGCTCCATCCCTATAGGGTCGTCTACTTCCATTCATTGGTATTGATATTTTCTCAATGGTTCATGAAAATGTCTGAAACCATAGCTCCCAAACAAATCCCTTAGTCTCACATTCTAAATAGGTCGGTGTCCCTATGCTATGCCATATGTAGAAATTCTAAACCTGCCACTGTACTCTCTCAAATTTGTCTTGTTAATCTTAGGATATCACATTCCACCTACCACTCCCCAGGTCAAAAATCCCTCACCCTTCCTCCAATAGTCTTATGATAAAACCAAAACTCCTACTAAACCCAGTGTTTAAGGACCTCTACAAATCCAAGACTATCTTCTAATCCCACTCTTCTCCAAAAGGAGTCCTTCATTGCAAGCAATCTGGTTTACTGTCATCTCAGTGCCTTTGCTTTTACTAGCATCCTACCTGGGCACTCTTCCAAACCCGGCCACTTATGCAGCCCCACTCCACATTCTGCTTCCCACATGAAATCTTTAGCTTCCACATATGGTGCTATATCTCCCCCCTCTGAATTTGCATAACATTTATAGGCCATACTATTCTTTACCATTTATCTTATTGTGCATTATATTCTTTTTTAGTTTTATGTCTTGTATCTCTAGTCAATGTCAATTAGAGGATATATATTTTATACTCGGTAGCTATATATTTTATACTCGGTAGCATACGCATGGTTGTACATTTAGAAGAAAATTACTGTTTCTTTTTAAAGTCTGATCATCAACGCTTTTTATTTGTTAGTGGTATCTCAATATTAAAAAGCCCACATTTGAATAAAATTCCAAGACCACTATTTAGTTTCATATATACCGGAATTATTTCTCAGTCTGTTATTCATACTTTTAATATTTAACCTGAGTCCCTGCAAGTCTGGGAAATAGGTATACCACGCTTTCATAGGGTTCCAGATTAAAGTAATTTACATCATGATTTAATTAATCCTAAAACCAAAACAAAAGGGAGTCAAGGAAAAAACAAAAAACAGCATCAATTCAATTCTTTACTATTAAAAAAAGTACTAATTTCTCCTACATTGTGTGACATATTGAGAATGTCCTGTAAATGACATTACATGAAGGAATTAAAAAAAAAATTAATAGTTCTGTTTTCTACTGAGGAATACCTAGAAAAAAGTAAACAGCCTTAAAGCATGCCAGAAATAAAATCGATCAAATGTCTGGCAAACTGTGTTTAATGCTAAGTTCAATAGATCATTGCACCGGGTCTACAAATATCTGACAGGTACATTAAATATTTTAGTATAAGCAATATTGCAGGATCATTAATCTCACAGGGGATCCAAGATCATTGTGAAATTTGATCATCTCACTTACTAAATTCTCAGGAGATTCAAACCACTGTCTCCATGAAGCAAAATGTGTGTTACTCTACTATTTAATTTATTTATAAATTTCGGTACCCTGTTGGTCATTGCTTGTTTACCAGTAAAGCTGCTTGGGGAAATAGCCAAAGAACACAACCATATTAAAACTGGAATGATTTTTGTGACTGCTTTTCTCAAATACGTATCTGTACTTTTTTGTCCAGGTTTGCTTTTTAAAGGTTACTTTTGGGTACAAAAAAGGCTACAGGAGGTTAAAATTACTTATACATGTAATTTCCCAGTATATAAAGATAATGACCCAGTTTGGGGTACCTCTGTTCAGAGCAATATATGAGATCAGGTTAACACAAGTCTAATTTTATCCCCACCATTGATTTCTGACTTTCTAAATCATTTTTCTCTTGTGATTTAACACATTAGTGAATAAGATACAGATATGTCTATAGGGATTTAGAAAATATAATTACTATTTGAAAGCTTTTATGAGATTCTCGAAAAAGTCTGCTTCTACCACCTTTTAAATTAAAATGTGCCGCACGTCCAGTGAAAGTCAAAAACCCTTAATCCTGGTCAAGAAGATCTGGGTGGCTTGGTACTTGCTTTCTGCTACTCTCCTCTCCCACAACCCTTTATCATGGTCGTTAGACTCCAGTGCCACTGGCCTTATATTTGTTTCTCCAATATGCCAGGCTTCTTCCTACTTCAAAGCTTTTTTTAATGCTCTTTCCATGTTTTGAAAATTCTTGCTGCACCTCCTCTCCCCCATATTTCCATGGCTCACTATTTCTCATTACTTGAGTCTCCAAAGGCAGCCTACCTCATCCCAAATACCCTCTACTGTATCTTTTTGTTTCTTCTTCCTTATAGCAATTCTTCATGTTTCAAGCATTCATTCATTTATTCATTTGTTAGTTTCTGTCTCCTGTTATCAGACTCCATGAGGGTGGGAATTTGTATGGCAGGTCTAACATCCTACACATTCAGAAAAATTCCTGCTGCAATATTAGAGATCCAATAACCATCTTTTAAATAAATAAATGAATGATTTATGGGCCATGATACTAGAAATACCTATGGCTCACCAGCCTGATATTTAAGTGGAAGAAAGAGAGTGAATCTTTCCCAAGGAAGAAAAGGTATTATTTTAATTTCTTAGAGGGCATGTATAATTTCAGATTATCATATTCAATAAACCACAACTAAGAAGAGCATAGACTATCTTATTTTTAAAAGTTTGCCTTCATAAAGTGTAGATTCCTGGTGTGCAGTTAAGATGACTTTTTCTGTATTTATGGCTCAAAATAAAAATACTTTAGAGGAAGACAATATGCACAACCCAGTCTTTTGCAAATGTGCACGGAAAATATTTTAAAGAATCCTCTTACATCCACTCAGTGATAAAACAGTTGCTCCGATTCTGACGAGTGGTTGAACATGTTCACGAGAGAAATAGGACACACTAACATTCTCTAACAGAAGGGTAACGTTAGAATTCCTTCACTCCCTAGGTAGTGATATCGTTTCGGTTTTCAGCGACTAGGAATATGTTTCTCTTTAAATATTTAAGCATGGTTTCTGCTTAATTTCTTTCCTCCAAGATGCTTTTCATGCCTTTCAAATATTTGTCAACTTAAGACTCTAGAATGCCTAAGCAGCGTGGGTGCAGGTGAAGCTCTACTGAACACGGTAACCATAGCAACACCTAATTCTCATTTAATTTGCTGTCTCCTTGGAAGAAGTGAAAAATAAGAGGGAAGGAGCACTGGAGACAGAGAAACAGGAAGACATACAAGAAAGAAAGAAGAGGCCCGCAGCCTTTCTAGCTCACTTCCTCTCAGCTAAAAATATTAAAGCTGGGGAAACACAAAGGGAGAGCTATTTTTGAGAAAATTTCATGTTGCAAGAGGTCAGAAAAAAGTCTCAATCGGGCTATTTTTGTTGGATTCCCCTCGTACATAGAGCCAAGTTTAAATACAATCTCCAGCAATCTGGAGGCATCAGCATGGATAGTTCAAGCTCTGAGAAAATCTCCTTGGCTTTCCGAGTACCTTGAGTCTGAGCACACATCCCCAGAGAATTTAAACTTCTGTTTTAAGAGATCCAAACCGCAGGAATGGCCCTGGGCAGGAGCCCTGTCAGCATTTTCCTGGATCGGTTTAATCTCACCATTTTCAGAACTGTAGCTGGCATGTAGCTGGTTGGAAGGGCCGTAGAATTCCGGGTCCCTCCCTCTTTCGTGTCCATGGAAAAGTCACAGTGGAGTCACAAGGCTGGGCAGGTATGACTGCCACGTCACCTAACCCCTCGGCTCAGAAAATGATAATATGATCAGAACTGGAAATGGAGAGTCAGAGTGGAATGGTACACCACTGGTAGCCTCAACAAGCAGGGAGCTGGAGCTCAGAACGACGGAGTCTAAGCCTAGCTCCCCGTCTCAGGACCCTGGGTAAGCCACTTAACAGCCCCCCATACTCGTTTATTTATATGTGCATCAAAGGTTCACACCATTTGCTCTTGACAGTCCCTCCTTCCCTTCAAACATCATCTAATTCATATATAATTAGCAAGAACAAATGTCCCTTCTGCAATGGGGCAGAGGCACCAGAGTAAAGAATACGGTTAATGACATTTCATGTTTCCAGCTATGTAAGCACATAATCCTTCTATGCCACTAACTAATAGGGTTACAAAGAGCTACTCTGTTTATATAGACTATAAATATATGAGAAACACAAGGAAAGATTTTATTAAAAATCAAATATCTGTTCACTCATTTACAATATCAGCTTTTTAATGGAAAACTTTGGATTCTTATCACATACCCTCCCGTAGTCTTTAAGAAGGGGTTGAAATAAGGCAGTGAGACTGTCCAGGACTGTGCAGCTTTCTTAAATTCTAATTTTGATAGTGACCACCCTCAGGTCCTATTCAAAACAAAAGGAATGAAAATCATGGAACTGGTGACTGAATCTGAAATAGGAAAGAACTTTGAAAAAGAAAACAAAACAAAAAACAAAAAGCACCACAAAACCTCAATTTCACCAAAGGCCACTCGGTCGTCTATAATAACTCCATCATGTAATCTATGAATGAGGTAAGCTTTAGTTTGAGACACAATGGCCAAAGCCCATTTAAATAAACCCTAGAACACACTGACTTTATTGTTTTAGAAGAGATTTGGCTTTCAGTAGGATGCTTAGTGCTTTCTTAATACTTTCTTGGCAGTAAAATTTCTGAAGTTCTATCAACTGTAGCTTCTGCTGTTTCAATGAAGATAAACAGCATCTTGCATGCAAAAGTAGTGCCACCCTCCCTTTTAAAAGATAAATATAAGTACCCAATATTTCAATTTAGGACATTTTGATCAAAACAGAAGTGTTTTTATTTTGAGCCCAATATTTAGTTTTACTACTTGATTTCAGTAATGGACAATGGAATCTGGACTATATCTCTAAACAGAAAAGTATACAAACAGGCTGAAATTCATGCAATCTGATTTTATTAATGAACACCCATAACGTTGTTTTTCTTTCTTTTTTTTTTTTTTTTAAGATTTTATTTATTTATTTGAGAGAGAGGGGTAGAGAGGCAGGTTAGGGGGGCAGGGCAGCTGAAAGGCAGGAGAGGGAGAAGCAGGGTCCCCCACTGATCAGGGAGCCTGGATGCAGGGCTCCATCCCAGGATCCTGAGATCATGACAGGAGCTGAAGGCAGACACTTAACTGACTGAGCCACCCAGGTGCCCCCATAACAATTTTTTTCTTATAAAATTGTATTTAATACCAAATGTTCTTATGTGGAACATCATAGGATAGTTTTTAATTTTCCCTAAGTCAAATGATTGCAAAACAATTTATTTCAACTTTGAAAAAGGTGTACTTATAGAAGGCTATCTTAGAAGATTATCATACACACACACACACACACACACACAAATATCCCCAAGCTAACTTCGTGAAACACAAGGTAAACAAATTCCGTGTGATCATAAGTTGCTACATGTATTATGACTCCATATTACTTACTGTCCACAGAAGAAAGAAACTGTATGCTTCAGAGTGCAAACTTTTTTCAAACAAATAAGTATATGCAGTAAATTAATGAATGAGATCCTGTCTTAGCTATACTCAACAACATTAACATAAAAGAATGCATCACTGAATCCTTAAACTTTCTTGCTTGTTTTTAAAATGGGCCAAAGGAATATGGTATCTCATATAAACACTAACAAAAAGTAAGCAGCATATTGTTTAAAATATTGTTCTGCCAAAAACATGCATCACTTATGGAAAGACTAAGTTACAATTTTGAGAGGCATGATGCTCAAATAAAATAATAAAACCTCAAAGCTGAGCATTATTTAACTGCTTTAATGTCAGTGAAAGTGATGCTGCATCATTCTTTCTAGACAATAAAATTGAGAACATCAATTCATTATAGAATTACACTGTTGTCCATTAACAATACAACACAGTACTGTTAAAACTGTTACAATAATAAAATGTAGCCAACTATAAAGCCATAAACACTTAGATAAAATAATGTAAAAGGTTGATACTGGCATGATTGGTTGACTTCAAATTAATAGGATTTGTGTATTTACTTATGAGTTTGCTTTAAATGTAATAAACCTAGACAGTAAAATGATGAAATGTGTTCATGGATATTCAAGTACTATATTTTATAATCATTTTGAAATGGATTCAAGATGGCTAATAATGATGTTGTTCAGAGCAATGTAATTAGAAATATTTTATATAAAACAATCAATTTAGTTCAATGTTTTCTGATTGGTCATTGACTTGTTGGTACTCAAAATATTAGGTGTACATCTGCAGAGTTAGTTAACTAGCATAAAATGAAGACAATGGATTGACTGACACATAATGACTTTACTAGTCAATTTAATTTATAAAAACAGTTGAACTATTTCACTTGGTGTCAGATGAGAAAACTGACAAAAAAGCAGTTGGTTAGGGGCACCTGGGTGGCTCAGTGAGTTAAAGCCTCTGCCTTTGGCTCAGGTCATGATCTCAGGGTCACGGGATCAAGCCCCGCATCGGGCTCTCTGCTCAGCAGGGAGCTTGCCTCCCCCCCATCTCTCTGCCTGCCTCTCTACTTGTGATCTCTGTCTGTCAAATAAATAAAATCTTAAAAAAAAAAAAGCAGTTGGTTAACTAAATTTTTCATTTTGGAAACAATTAGTCATATAGATGTACCATTTTTACCTGCAGATTTTTTAAAAAATTAATTTAAAGAAGGCTGGTGAGGACACAGTTGGGATGAGCATGTACATTTAAGATAAGGGAACCTGAGTAAACTTGGTTCAAATCATGGGAAGAAACGAGGTAGTAACTTTTCTTCCTGATTCAGAAAGGCCTCCTAAAGGAAGGAAACATGACCAAAGACTGGTATACAAAGAAAAGATTATTCAAGGCTCAAGGATATAAAAAGGCAAGATCAAAGAAAGAGCCAAGATAGGGATGGAGTGCTGAGGAGGGTGAGAAGGTAGCATAAAACTACCGGATGTTAAATGAGAAATATAGATGTAATGGGAAATAAAGTTCAATAAAAATGGCAAGATATATATATATATATAGTATTTGCATTTTCTAATGATCAATGATTTTTGCCAACACAAATTGAAAAGAAGGAGCAAAGAAGGAAAGAACAAAAGAAAGGGGAAAGCATTAGGGGGAAGAAGGAAGGAAAAAGGAAAAGAAAAAAGGGGAAGTCAGTGGGGTGCCCGGGTGGCTCCATGGGTTAATCCTCTGCTCAGGAGGTCATGATCCCAGGGTTCTGGGATCCAGCCCTGCATCGGGCTCTCTGCTCAGCGGGGAGCCTGCTTCCCCCTCTCTCTCTGCCTTCCTCTCTGCCTACTTGTGATCTCTCTCTGTCAAATAAATAAATAAAATAAAATAAAGGGGAAGTCAAGCTGTGTGAACTTATAAGTAAAATTATTTTCTGTAATAGACTTATTAACATAACAAAACCAAAAAAAAAAAAAAAAGAAAGAAAGTCGTTTTCCACCTCTTGTGTTTTAATGGAAAACAAACTGTTTAAAACTCTTCCCAAAGGCCACAATATAAATCAACCAACTGAAAAAGGAAATCCTGACTTCTTTATTTTGTCTAAATTCTCACAGAATTTCATTAAAATGTGTAAGTAAAAAGTATCACAGTTAAAATACTATCACTCAAACGAAAGCTTATTTCTCTTGAACAGGAAACATTAAGTTCAAAGATTAGATTCAAAGTGTTTTCCATAAAAAGTCAACTAATTGTGTTCACGTTGTTTTAAAATTTTTGATTCACTCCAGAATTGATTCCAATAAGCATCCTTTACAAATTTTACAAGGAAACACCTACGGACTTAGTTCAAAGTAATGACAGGGAGGGATATGAACAAATTATGAGGAGGTAGAAAAACAAAACAGATTTCTTACTTCCCCAGCCATGTAGACGCAGGCTCCTCTCCATCCTGAATCCACAACTATTAACAACTGAGAACTTGCCTTTGTTCCTTCATCTCTTTTGCTGCAATCCACACATCCAAACCTTCCCACAGACCCTCCCCCTTGATTTTGGTTCTTTGTCTACCACTTTGGATTGCATAGTTCTTTAACTGCTTTCAAGGCCTGGAATAAATTCCTGAGGCTGATAATTCCTTGAAAATACCCAATGTTGCTTCTCAGAAAACTATGAATTTGAATTTTCATGTGCTGTAGAGCATTTAAAGACATGACTTTCTACAGCTGACTGATGGAACTATTGAGGGCTGTCAGTATTTGCATTATGTATGTGTATACACACACACACACACAAAGAATTATATCTTATCATTCCCTAATTAAAAATATATAAATATATATGGAATAAAGACGATAGGTATACATTAGAGCATTTATATAACTGACGCATGACAGTTTGTCTTTAAGATGTTGGGACATCGCCTCTGTCTAAATACAGTCCCTTGCTCTACATGTCATATCTGTAATACAACTAATACTCAATTGAATGTCACCTCTTACAAAAAAAATAAATCCTTCTAGCTTTATTTGTAAATTTTCTTAAAGCCAAAGACCATGTCTTCTATTTTTTTGTTATCTCATTACATAGCCTCCAGTATGATAATTCTAATAGGTGACATATAGGTGAGTAATAAATAGGAATAAATGTTCTCCTAAAAGCTCATTTGTACTGGGAGTAATGCTATTAAAGAATACTAGTAATAGTAATAGAGAGGTCTAATGCTCAAATGTGAGATGCATGGTGTAAAGGGAGGGGGAAATTGGTGAAATGTTCAAAATACTGCCCATATAAGAGATGTAGAATGAGTAGATTAAGACAATGACAATAATAAAGGCATAGAGAGAATTAAAGTAACAAAAAGAACTGATATATCTAAAAGATATATCAGACAGGACTCCAAGAGCTTAATAGCATCTTTAACTCATGAGTCAGAGACAAAAGAGCTTATGACCGTTTCAGAATGTTATCTTCTGGTTCATGCATCTAGTAATGACTTACCTAATGACTACTGTTAGCATTAAGGAGTATAGTATTGACCTAGGGGTAGTGTTGTCATCTACTCTAACTGTTATTTCAGATTCTTTATCTTAATCTGTCTAAGGAAATTAAGAATTGAAAAGACTTCATTAATCAGAATAAACAACTTGAATACTAAAATCCCCACGTTGGTTTCATATGGTCTGTCTCCTAAGGATGTTGATGAATAATTTAGGGATGCATGCACTGTTATGTATACATCTAAACAAACATAATAACTATTTAATCCTCAAGCCCAACAGTACAACTATAGTTCTCAAAAGCACAGCAGTGCAGCCTATTATCCAGTTGCTAATAAAATTCAACACAAAATATGTGTGTCATAAGAAAACATGCAAAAATACAGTAACAAATATTTTTCTTCCTTCTCCCTTCTGATGTTTAGAAAATTTGCAAATTGACTTAAGCCAAAAGTGGTAAAGGAATGAAATAGTTCCTTCAGGCTTAGATTCTGTGCCAAGTTTCATTTCTGGCTGCATATTTTTGTCCAAGTTCAAGATCCCTGAAAAGAAATACTTAAAAGAGAAAATATCCCTTTAACCTCAGCAAAGCAAAATTAGTAGAGGCTGCTATGGGAAGAAAAGGGCTTCTGCCTAGAGATGGGTGTGCTCCCGGTGCTTGGTTTCCACTGAGAGGATGTCTGCTCTCTCAATGAATCTGAAGTAGCTACTATGATGAGGTAATGGCTGTGCCAGTTTCACTGGGTCATGCTCTCTCAGCACATTCTTTCTCTTTCTCCTCCCTGAGAAGGTGCTGTAAACAAGTCATCCTGAGAGAGAGCTGCTGCAGAGAATGAACAAGTCCTACATTCAAAATTCCTGAGACAACTATCTCTGCTGTTGGTAGTCTAGACACAACTAGAAGCTTAAAGCAGCACAGACAGCAGAAAGAAACAGATTATTTGACAAGGGGTTGGGGGGGAATAAGAGAGGAGAGAAACAAAGAAAATGAAAACTAATGTAATCAGAAAATTTTTTAAAGGAAGCTCAATTTTTAAATTGCTTAGATCTCTAGATGTACATATTTTAGGCAATTTTCTACTTACATGTAAAATTTTTTAAAACTTTTGAAAATTAAATAGTATTACAGAAAACTGTGAAATGTTACAAATTAAAATTAAATAAATCATGAAGAGATAAGCAGCATGTATCGATGATCTTAAAGGCACAATAGCTCTGATAACGAGCAAATCCTGGATACAGATGTGAACCTATGAATACATAGGTTGTCATTTCTGGTAATAACATTACCAGAAAGTCAATGTTCAAATATTCACACAAATATAATATTCTTTTTTGAAAGAAAAAAAATGCCCTTTACCTTTTCTTGGAGGGAGGATGCTTTTTGTGCATAAAGGGCAGAGGGTCGATTGAAACACCCAGGATTTACAAATCCATAAAGATTTCTACCAAAATACACCTATTGCCAAGTTAAATGGGTGTTTGTGTCACATTCAGGTGAAAGGCTGTAACCTTCCTCTCGGGCAATCTAAAGGGCTTTTATTTATTTAATCTATTTTCATTGCCAAAAAAAATATAATCACCCACAGTAAAATGACAGGGTGACAGAGCTATGCTTTATACTGGGCTGGTACCTGAAGCTCAAGCATGGGACATTTTGCATAATGTGGCTCACATAAAAGGCTTTGTTCTCCATCGCCTCACTGCGGCTGCAAGCCTCAATTTCAGTTTGCAGTCATTTCCTCTCCTGGATCAACCATTTTTCAATAAATTATACCTTTAACATTTGAGTTAGTGCCTTGCCAACATCCATTAATCCTTCAGTCTCACATTCAAAATTATGTATCACCCAACAATATATTTTTCTTGTTTTGCACTACAGATTTTATTCATACCATAATCCCCAAACCCTCAAGGATAAATTTAAAAGAATTTGTCTTTTAAGTAGTTACTTCCTTTTGTAATATTACATATATAGTGTATTATATTTGTGCATGTGTGTGTGTGATGTGTCCAAGTGCACACATGTGCGTGAGTTTGTCTGTGCATGCATTGTGTCAGTTTTAAATGTCTATACCCTGGAAGCATTATGCTAAGGGCTTACAGCAGATGGCACACAGCGATTGTTATAAACAGGCTTGTTGCTAATGAAAGCTTTTTATTTCCTGACAAAAATCCTGAAGCCCTGACACCAGGCAGTGTAACATCAATTCCAGTTTTCAAAGATGCTTTTTATTCTGACCCCATCTGCTTTACTACCCCCTCCCCTCCCCTCCACACACACAAACACAACACCACCCCACTCCTGGCTCCTTTCATACACTCCTCCTTGAAATTTCCATCCTTAAACAAAAGACTAGGCTGGGGAAGGATGAAACTCGGCAATGAGGGCCCCCAAAAGCCTTTAAAAGAAAAAGGATAGGTGGACTGTAGGTGCAGGTTTCTCACCCTCATCGCTTGAAAAGACCGTGTGGAGCTTCAAGCTCCTCCGGACATGTTTTCGTGTCCCACCCTCCAACACGAGCAGACACTGATTTTTCAATTTCCTAAAATTATATTAATCAATCTTCTTCTTCCAGCTGTTTCTGGAAGAATTACAAGGAAAATGCTTTCAAATTGATAAGGCTTTCTTAACTCATTCGTCAGTGTGCAGTTCTCTGCAGCTAGATGGACACACACACACACACACACACACACAAAACCCCTCCACCTCGAATTCTTTTCCCCCCCATTATCTTTGTAAAACCCACTCCTCGTCTTTCTACAGCTCAGGTAATATTAGCTCTCAATATGGATATCCTAAGTTCCCGGGGTTACAAGGTGGTACCTAACAAGGTCATACACGCTTCTACAAATCTAGAGCCCAGGTAGCAGCAGCACCAATTCCCGTGCTCCGTGGTGACACCTGGAGAGGCCGGGCCTGAAGCTGCCGCCAGGTGGGAGGCGGGAGAGCCGGCCAACCTGCGCCGGCTTCCAAGGCAGAGAGAACGGGACCGCGCCCTCCCCATTCCCACCCCTTTCCTGGCTGAGGCTCCCCCCAAGCAGAGAGCCAAGCAGAGAAAGGAAAGGCGTCCTATACAGAACCAGAGGCGGGGACGGCTCTCTTACCTGGTCTGGATGCACCCACGGTGGCGGCTGCCTGCGCTCACGGACCTGAGGACGGTGCCCTCCGGAGAAGAAAGGGAGACGGGGCAGGGGAAGGAGGAAAAGGAGGAGGAGAACAGAAAGAAGCGGAAGGAAAGAAAAGGAAGCGAGGAGGAGGAGGAGGATGCTGCTGCCCCGCGGCCGCCGAGAGCCCGCGCAGCCCGAGCGCCCGGCCCAGTCTGAGCGCCGCCCTGGCCTGGGCTCTCCAAGCCGCCGCCCCGCCCCGGCGCCGGCCCCGCCTCCCCGCGCCGGCCCCGCCCCCCAGCCCCCGCCGCCCCACCCCCGCCCCACTTCCCAGTGCGGCCGCCAGCCGGCCGCTCGGCGGTGCCCCCAGCTGCAGTGTCCGGGAAGGGAGAGCGCGGCCGCCCCGCCTCCTGCCGCGACCAGTCCGCCGTCCCGCGGGGACCGCGAGAGTGGCAGCTGGCGGAGCCTGCCAAGCCCCGGCCACACGGGGCTCCAGGGAATTCCCCCTCCGCCGCCGCTAGAGTGAGACCAGCGCCCTCGGGACAGGGGCACCCAGCGGACCCTCTTCTCTGGCTCCTGGGGGAATTGGAGGGTGTCCCGATAAGTGCCCTCCTTTCCTTCCTCTGTCACTGTGAGGAAAGGGCTCCCGTTACCCCTTGGTGGGGAAGGCTCGCTGGCCTTGCTTCCACAAACCTGACAACAGTTGCATTCAGAAAAGACAGGAAAATGAGGTGGGGGGGAAGGGCATGAGGACGGAGAACAACTCTTGTCAGTTGTAAGGGAGCAATGGCTGAGGGTTCAGAGAATTCTAGACCCAGCTCTGTCGCTAATCAGATTCATCCATTCATTTATTCATTCAATAAATGTTTATTAAAACCTACTCCGACCGGCACTGTTCTAGGCACCGTAGAAACAGGAGTGAATAAAACCAGCCCCCCTGCCTTCCTCCCTGTACCCAAAATTACTGCCTTCATGGACATTATTTACGTGCTAGGTAGCTAGATGTAAGGCCCAGAGTCCCTTCACTTAATCTAAATTTCAGTGTAAGAGTGAGGATTAAAAATATTAGCCCTACCTCTCTGCCATTTTTAATGTGAGGATATAATTAGATCGTGAATAAGAAAAGTCTGTGAAGAATATAAAGAATGATATAAAAATAATGAATTAGAAAGCACAGAAAATGTTGACCTTGAAATGTGGCCATTAAAAATATCACCTTAGATACTTCTGAAAGTGATATGACCACAGAGAAAACAGATGATTCTTTACCACGGAATCTTCATAATCAGAGAATAGCACTTTATTGTCAGTAAGAGGTAAGATGCAGCTCAGAATTGCTTCAAGCATCTCTATCAAGTTGTAACAAGGTGTTTTTAAGGTCAGCCAAGATAGTGAGGTGTGGCTTGTACAATTTCAACAGTGCTGATGAAACAGCATTTATAATTTGGCTTCGTCACTTCAATTATCCATAGAATCATAGAACCCTAGAACATTAAAGTTGATTTCCTAGTCATCTGGTCCAATGACCTCAATCTCCAGATGGAAAAAAAAAGAAATCTAATGATGAGAGGCTGTGAAGATTAAAAACCGTAACAGAGCAAAAGCTGAAACCTTGGCCTCTGAAGTCACACCCTGTGTCCTGTGCATTTCTTCCCTCTACCCAGCTTTACTCCATGTCTCTGTGACACTTCCAGTGAAGTAATGGGGCACACCCCAGTAGCAGGGAAATTGGAGGAGTTAGGTCTCTTCCTCAGAACAGGGCCTGCTTGAGAAGAAAATCTTAGGAGACTTATGAAAGGACATGAGGGATGGAAGGAAGATTAAGAATCCTGCCAGGATATTAGCAGCTGACACTCATGATCCAACACTGAGAGTATCTCCAGAACTACATAGCCCAATTATTGAGAGTTTCTGCGTTCCTGTTAATTGTGCGCTATTTGAGATAAGAACCACATTCCAAAAGGAAGGTGCTCCTTCTGCTTTCCTTCACTTCAGGCAGGATTCCCCTGAGTCTGCATCAACTCTGAGCTTAAAGTAGACAGATACAACTTCAGGCCTTGAACACAATCCTGCCCATCCTCATTGTCTGAAAACAAAATATTGTTCGAGCTTTGCAATTAGTCTTAAAATCAAGTATTGCAAGTCCTCCAATGTTATTATTCTCCTTCAGAACTCTTTTGAATCATCTACTTTTTTGCATTTCTATATAAATTTTCAGCCAGTTTGTCAATTTCTATAAAAATAATGCTGTTTTTAGTTGAAATTGTGTTCAATTTATAGGTCAATTTTTGCAGAATTGCCACCTGAAAATATTGAGTCTTCCAATCCATGAACATGGTATAGGTCTCTATTTGTTTAGGTCTTCATGAGGCTTATTGTTTTTTTTTTAATATATTATTAATAAGCTTCATTTCCCAGAGTGGTTTTACATTTACAGAAAAATTGAACAGAAAGTATAGAGAGTTCCTAATGTACTCCCTTTCCCTCTTCCCAGACTTTTTCCAATTAGTAACATCTTGCATGGATATGTTACCTTCATTACAATTGGTGAATCAAGGTCGAAACATTATTATTAATAAAAAACATAGTTTACATTAAAGTTTGCTCTTGGCATTGTAGTTTTGCAGGTTTTGCAAATGTATACTGTCTTGTATCTACATTTACAGTATGATACAGAGTAATTCACTGCCCTAAAAAAATCCCCTGTGCTCTACATATGCCTCCCTCCTCTTTCCCCTCTCTACTCAGATGTCATATATTTGGAATTATACAATACATTGTCCTTTCAGACTGGCTTCTTTCATTTAGCAGTAAGCATTTAAGATTTTTTTTTATGGCTCAATAGTTCATTTCTTTTTATCACTGAATAATATTTCATTGTATGAATGTACCAGTTTATCTTTTCACCTATTGAAGGCATCTTGATTTCTTCGATTCTGTGACAATTATGAATAAAGCTGCTATAAACATTCAAGTTCAGGTTTTTGTGCTGACATATGTTTTCAACTCATTTAAGTAAATACCTAGGAGCACAATTGCTGGATTGTATAATAGACTATTTAGCTTTGTAAGAGACTGCCAAACTGTCTTCAAAGTGGTTGTACTTTTCCATCAATAATAAATAAAAATTCTTTTCTCCACATCCTCGACAGCATTTGATGTTGACAGTATTTTAACCCACTGAGCCACCCAGGTGCCCCATTGGTGTTGACAGTATTTTAGATTTTAGACTTCCCAATAGGTGTTCCACCTTATTTCTACTTTCATTTGCAATTCTCTCTATCAGTGAACCCTGCCTCCTAGTTAGAGTAATCAAACTGTAAACTCTGAGGTTTTTTTCTGAGGGAAAACAGCAACTGGAAACTAGTAAAACTACCACCCCCACAAAGAGTGGTAACTGTCAAATAATATAAATTGCCTGAGGTGGGGGGCATAAAGAAAGAGGAGAAACTAGCTAAGAACTATGTCAAGTAGATATTGTATGCCCTGCCCATAGTGCTTCTAATAGCCTGGTACGACCAGTAAAAAAGCCACATGGTTCATGGTGGAGGACCATGGACTATCAAGTGTTCAATAATAAGGGGAGTTTCCCTCCCCCACCAGCTATGCAGCTGTTCCCTATATTGCCATCATCTCGTTGGATACCTCGGCCAAAGTCCTATAAGTGTATCATACTGTGCTGGACTTAGCAAATGATTTTTTCAGTAAAATCTTGGCTGCTAAGTCAGAAGATACATTTTGCCTTCATGAGAGAGGGGCAATAATGAGCCTTCCAAGTGTTTCCATAAGGCTACCTGCACTGCCCTACCATATCTCATGAGAGGCTAGCCAAAGATCTGACCCTGTTCTCCTTTACACATCACTAAAATGGGTCTATTACATTGATGATACAATGTTTCCATGTAAAGACTTGCCTCTCCCCAAGGACACTCTGTAGACATTTCTGGAACATTTGTGGCAGAGAGGATGGACAGTGAACCCACAGAATTTTAAGACCCAGGCACTGCCATAAAGTTCTGGGGAGTCCTTTGGTTGGGCAGAGACACATGTTGTCCCAGACACCATGACTGATAAAGTGCAAGCCTATCTAACCCCTAAGGACATGAGATAGATCCAAGAGTGTATGAGGATTTGAGGATTTTGGAAGACTTTTCTCATTTTGAAGGGCCTGTCACAGTGCCTCCATCTCTTATACCACCTGACAAAGAATGGACATATGTGAGAATGAGTATCAGTGCCGTAAGCTGCCTTTGAGAAAGCAAAAATACTGGTGGAGCCGATTGAAACTCTGGACTTCTATCTGAGCTAGATGTGTCTGTGGCTCTGGAAGGTATAGGTTGGACACTGTGGCAGAGACAACAGAAGAAGGAAATATCCCTAGGGTTTTGGTCCCAGCTGTGGAAAGGAACAGAAACCTGATATACGTCCATAGAGCAACCGCTCCCAGCAGTGGACACAACAGTCCTCCAGGTAGACCCTCTCATGAAGGAACAGCATGCTAGGGTAGGCCCTTCTCTTCAGGGGGTAGGTTAGTAATGTATTCCATCTACCCACTTCTGCTATGGCTCAAACTCCTACTTTAACCAAGGCCTATTTGCAGGACAGGAGCACCCTATCCACCAGCCCACTGCCTGTAGGAATACAGTACTGTTAGACTCTGTAGAGTATGTAGGATTTCTAAATGCCTCTGCCCCAACCCCTCGGTGGCCTCTTTGGCCTATAGAGAGGCAGTGGAGGATATTCCTTTGATGTATGGTAAAGAGACGGGTCTAGCCAGTGCAAGCCATCCACATAGACTGCAGCCCAATACTGACACCATCTGGGTGGAAACAGGAACAAACCAGGGCAGCTACTGGGCTGAACTCAGAGTGGTTTGTTTGGCTGGTGTCCATTCATGAGCCCTGGCCATTAGCCCTTTGCACTGACAGCTGGGCTCTTGTAAAGGGTTTAACCCTATGGCTTGACCAATGGGAATCCAAGGGGTGGAGGATCATGAATAAGCCCTTCTGAGGTAGGTATATGTGGAAAGACATTTGGGTTCCCTTGCAAGAGCCTGAGGCAGTCCTCACTGTCTTCCATGTCACAACCCATAAAGGTGCTGACACCCCTTCTCCATCAGGAAACTGATGTCTTAGCTTGGGTACAAGCCCTACAACCCACTCTTCAGTAGATGCAGCAGCTGGGGTGCTAAAAAGAGCAACCACCATAGCACCCAGGAGGGGTGCTGCATTGCCAAGAATGCAGGATTGAAATACACTGATTGGTTAATACAGGAACAGCATGTTCTGTGTGTTCTAGACAACACCAAGGCGACTGCCAAAGGAATCTGGAACCATCTATGGGAGTTCCAAACCAGTAAGGAATTGGCAAATTAATTATACTGTCCACCTTCCTCTGAGAGAGGATTCAAAGTATCCCTTGGTTTGTGTGGAGAAATTTGGTCTGGCCTAGCCCAAGTTTCCCCTGTTGCTATACAAACCAGGGTGCCACCATTAGAGGATTAGCGGAGCTAAGTACCGTGTACAGATGCCCTCAATGAATAGACAGTGATTAGAGGTCACATTTCAAAGGTTACGATGTGCAAGATTGGGTAAAAGACAAAACTTTGAATGGAAGTTTCATCTTCCCTATAACACGCGAGCAGCAGTGTTGGTCAAAAAGAAGAATGGAATGTTAAAGCAGCAGACTGAATTACTAACAGGTAAAACCACCTTGGCCAGGCAGTGCATTCTCAGAATTTAATACATTTGAATGACCAACCAGTAAGCCCTGCTGCTCTGTATGCCAGACTGGGATACCCGTCAAAATGCCCAATACTGTAAAAGGTATAGAAGTTTTGGGAAATAACCATTATTCTGATTCTCACTGGGGTAATGCTGCTGAGAACACCAGGCCCCATCACACCTGGGAAAGGCATCATCGACTGGAATTTGCAATGGGACATCTCACCTGGATCGGGAGTTACTTTGCTCCACTGGGTGAGGGGAAACTACTCAATCTCCACTGGGATCCCATTGTCCTGCTGGTAGTCAGACCTGCTGAAACACACTATCCTTGGAAAGGAAAATGCACCATTGAAAGAGGAAAGAAGGTGGGGTCCTTGTCTGACTTATGCCATCTCCAGTACACCTCCTTACACAGGACAGGGCTGCTTTCCCCGGCCAGTGGGTATGGTATATACATCCAGGTCAAATTCCTAAAGCTGCAGCACATTAACATGTAAGGATCAGGCCACAGGTGTAATTTTTTTTTAAAGATTTTATTTATTTATTTGACAGACAGAGATCACAAATAGGCAGAGAAGCAGGCAGAGAGAGAGAGAGGAGGAAGCAGGCTCCCTGCTGAGCAGAGAGCCCAATGCGGGGCTCGATCCCAGGACCCTGGGAACCTGACCTGAGCTGAAGGCAGAGGCTTTAACCCACTGAGCCACCCAGGTGCCCCTACAGGTGTAATTCTTGTAGAAGGAGAAGACCCTCCCATACAAGTTCCTGCTAAATATCCATCTTTTCAACCTTAGACTTCTGCTCTTCCCGTGGTGTCCAGTCGTGGGATGGGCACCTGATGAAAATACCTTTTTACAACGGGCCCACTCATATGAAATCTAAGAAATCAACCCAACTATTGGATATGTGGGCACGCCCCTCTCTAGCTTGTCATGATTGTCATGGTGGGCATCACTACTCCAGGGAGGGCACTGGAAGGCACTAAAGCAGTACATTAAGGAAGAACAAGATACGACTAGTATTCTCAATTCACCAGCTCAGGCTGACCCAGAATCCTGGCCTGTGGCACCTATTATCAATAACCCTGGGCAAGGGGATTCCTTTTCTGTCAAATTACAGAGGCAACCCCTTGAACGGCTGACTGGAAGTGTCATAAAAACATCACCATCAAGGCCATGAGTCGTAAGGCTCAGATTTGGTGTGAGTTCCTGTGGCTCAATTCAGATTATGCAGAGTTGAACACAATGGCACCCTTATTCCAAGTTGGGGACAGAAAGATGCCAAACAGAACCAACCCAGTTATACCAGGAATACGGGATGGATATTACTGGAACAGTGTAGCCATTCTGTCATATTAAGGATAGCAATTAGTTTGGCACTGACTAGTCATGCCACCCAGGTGTGTACTGGGGAATCCCGAATGAATCCCCATGGTTGTGAGACACAAATCTTTGTCTGTGGCTGCCACCTGTGTGGCTGGGCTGCTGTATCCCGAGTTTTCCTGGCACAGAGGGGAGAGTATGCCCCATGATAACAAAACTCGCCAACTTCCCTCTTCTCAAGGCTAGATGGGCCCATCCCATCTTCTACTGGTATGATCATTTGGCCGCTTTCTTCCCCTCCCCTGGCCTGGAGGATGTTATACCACACAGAGAAAAAGTCCCTATTAAATTCAGCCAACAACTTTAAATGACAGCCTGAAAATCCTATCTCTACTGAACACATAAATGACTCCAATAAGAAAAGCTGTCCTCCAAAACAGAATGGCCTTGGACATGATTACTGCTTTGCAAGAAGACACCTGTGCCATTATCCAAACAATGTTGTACATTCATACCTGATGAGTCTACTAATGTATCATCTTTATGAAATTACATGAGGACAAGTAAACACTCTGAGTGATCCTCCCCCCAGCCTAAGGGACTTAATAAGTGAACGGTTTGGGCTTTCAGTAGAAAAAAAAAAATTGTTATTAATTTGAAGGACGTTATCTTAATCTGTGTTTTTGGTTTGTTTGTTTGTTTTGTTTTATTTTGTTTTTCCTGCCTGTGCCTATAACATCCCTGTGGCATCTGCCTCCAATGCCAGATAGCGCCAAATGAGTCACCCCCTTGCTAGTGAAACCCCTTGCTTACAGCTCAGGGCATACTACAGACAAGGGGGCATTTAAGATTGCAAGAGCTGGTCACCAGAGGTGTTGGAAGAGGTCGTCAAGAAGATGTGACCATCAGTTGACTTGTGAGCTGGATTGGGGCTGTCAGAGGCATCCCACCCCCTCCCCTGTCCTTCGAAAGTATGTTCTCCCCGCCATTTCCAAAGTGGGAGCAGTTTTCAAGGATACAAGATTGTGAGATTCAAGTTGTGAGAGAGCAATGTGTTGCTGAGAACGTCTGAACCCAGGTAAGGCTTCTTAGGTTTTTCTTGGCAGGCAAGCACAGAGATCTATTCATCCTGGGGCCACCCACAACAAGCCTCAAATATAAGTTCCCTTGCTTATTAATCCTGCCATTTACCAATCTGAAGAACTCGCTTCTTTCTTCAGTCTCTACTTGCCCTCTGTGTACAGGGAGCTATTTTCAGATTCCCTCCCCGGGGAGCGCCCAAACTTCCCAAGTGAACCAGCAGTCCTATTTTCTATAATGGCTTTGTATGCAGCAATTATAAAGAATTCAATAATATGAAGATAAACAACCCATCTCAGCCCTCCATCAAAAGACTAAATATATGAAAAGTTACCTTTACCACAGAACATATAATAATAGTTACTAAGAACATGGAAAGATGCTCCATATACCCCAGGGAAAAATATAATTACAAAGACTGGCAATACCGAGTGTCAGTGTGGATGTGAAGACATTGGAATTCTCATACATGCATGGTCATAATATAAAGCTCTACATTCACTTTGGAGCACAGTTTGTCAGTTTCTTAAAAATTGAAAGGTGCACTTACATACGCCTAGGTTTTCCACTCTCTGTCCTCTGCCCAAGAAAAATGAAGCATATGTCCACACAAAGATGTTTATCTTCATGTTCAGAGCAGCATAATTCATTATAGCTGAAACCCGGAAGCCACCCATATGTCCATGAACTTGTGAGCAGATACCATAGTTCTATGCTAGAAGACCGACACACAATAATGGGACCAAGTACTGCATGTGCAACAGGCAAGATAAACCTCAAAGACGTTTTTCTAAATTAAAGAAGTCAGACACAAAAAGCTGCTTATTGTATGATTTCATTCGTGTGAAATTTTAGAAAAGTCAGAACAATAGAAACAGAAAGTAGCTGGCTGGTTGCCTGGGGGGTACAATGGGAACAACAATTGACTATAAACCAGCAGGAGGGAATTTTTTGTGGTGTTCTTAGTGTTCCCAAACTGGATTGTTATGGGTGCACAACTGTGTAAAGCTACTAAAATTCATCACACTGTACACTTAAAATGAATGAATTTTATAGTATGTAAATTATATCTCCATAAATCTGTTAGGAAAAAAATGTGCAGAGTGCTGTTGTGGAGTGTTTTATAAGTGTCAGTTATGCCAATTTACCCAATATTGCTGTTTGTATCAATATCCCTGCAGATTTTCTTTTTATTTGATCTGTAAGAGGAGACAAGAGTATTGGAATATTAAATTATAATCGTAAATTTGTCTATTCCTCCTTTCAGTTTCCATGCTTATTTTGAAGCTCTCAAATAGTGTACATGCACATACAGGGATTATTAGGTTTTCTTGATGAATTATTCCATGTATCATAATTAATGTTCCTCCTTTCCTGGTAATATTGTTTTTGCAACATCCAATTTGTCTGAAATTAATATAATCATGCCAGACTTCTTCTGATTAAGATTTACATAGTTTTCTTGGCTTTATTTTAAAATTGAGATATAATTCAGGTCCTAAGGAAAATTCACCCTTCTGAAAAACATAATTCTGTGGGTTTTAGCATATTCACAAAGTTGTGCAACCATCATCACTAATTTCAGAACATTTTCATCACCATAAAAAAACCCCACCATACTTATAGCAGTGTACTTCCCACTCTCACCTTCCCTAACCCTAGGAATTATTAACTTACTTTCTGTACCTATGGATTTGCCTACTTTAAACATATAATATAAATGGAACCATATACTATGTAGCTTTTTGTGCCTAACTTTCTCTTAGCTTAATCCATGTAGTAACATATATTAGTTCTTCACTCCTTTTTGTGGCTTAATAATATTCCATTATAGGTTATGCCACATTCTGTTCATCCACTGATAAACACAGTTGATGCACATTTGCATGTCTACATTTACTTGATTCATCTTAAGTTAATTTTTTATATGGTGTGAGGTACAGGCCCAACTTTATTCTTTTGCATATTGACAACCAGTTGTCCCAGAACCAGTTCTAAAAACCATTCTTTCCTCATCAAATTGTCTTATCATATTCTTTGAAATTGAATTCACCAAAAACACGAGGGCTTATTTCTGGAATCTAATCTCTATCCTATTAATCTGTCTATCCATCTTATTCTAATGCCACACTGTCCTGATTACTGTAGCTTTGTAGTAACTTTTGAAATTGGGAAATATGCACCCCAACAATACAACTTGCATTGAATCTATAGATCAGTTTGGGAGTATCACTATTGTAATAATATTAAGTCTTCTAATCCTTGAACACATGATATACCTCCATTTATTTACGCTTTTATTAATTTCTTTCAATGTTATTTTTAGTGTACAAGTCTTGCACTTCTTTCATTAAATTTATGTCTAAGTATTTTATACTTCCTGATGTTATTATAAATAAAGCTGTTTTCTTTCTTTCTTTCTTTCTTTTTTAAGATTTCATTTATTTATTTGACACAGAGAGAGATCACAAGTAAGCAGAAAGGCAGGCGGGGGTGGATGGGGGGGAAGCAGGCCCCCCGCTGAGCAGAGAGCCCTATGTGGGGCTCCATCCCAGGACCCTGAGATCATGACCCGAGCCGAAGGCAGAGAGGCTTAACCCACTGAGCCACCCAGGCGCCCCAGAGCTGTTTTCTTTTTTTAAAAAATATTTTATTTATTTGCTTGAGAGAGAAAAAGAGAGAGCTCAAGTATGGGAATTGGTGGGGGAGAAGGAGAAGCAGGTTCCCAGGGAGCCATACCTGGGGCTCAATCCCAGAACCCTGAGATCATGACCTGAGCTGAAGGTAGACGCTCAACCAACTGAGCCACCCAGGCACCCCAGAACAATTTTCTTAATTTTACTTTTGTGTGGTTTGTTGGTAGTTTATAGAAATATAATTGATCTTATTTTCTGCAACTTCCTGAGCTTATTTATTAGCTCTAATAATTTTATTCTCTCTTTTTTTTTTTTTGACTCCTTAGGATTTTCTATTTCAAAAAAAGTCATCTGCAAATAGGTATAGATTTACTTCTTCTTTTTTAATCTGGGTGGTGTTGTTATTGTTGTTGTTGTTATTATTACTATATTAGCCCAGTTTCCCTGGCTAGAATCTTTAGGACAATTTTGAATAGAAGCAGTAAGAGTGTATATCTTCTTGTTCTTGATTTTAAGAGTAAATATTTCAGTCTTTCTTTAGTAAATATGATGTTAGCCATGGGCTTTTCATGGATATTCTTTATCAGGTTGAGGAAATTCCAGTCTATTAGTTTGTTGAGTGCTTTTACCATAAAAGGATGTTGAATTTTATCAAATGCTTTCTCCGCATCAATTGGGATGATTATATGGTTTTTGTCTTTTATTTTATTAAAATAATTTATCATAGTGATTACATGTTGAACCAGTCTTGCATTCAGGAGGTTAATCACACTTGATCATGGTATATAATCCTTCTTATATGTTATTGGATTTGAATTGTTAGTTTGTTGAGGATTTTATTTATATACTTATATTTAAAGCCTTTTTGTGTCTTTGAATATAAAGTATCTCTCTTATGGATAGTGTATGTATTATATATTTGAAACTATCTTTAAAGTGCATTTTGTCAATATCTGCATTTTTTCTAATCCAATTACATTTAATATAATTATGGGTAAGGTAGGATTTACATCTGCCATGATGTCATTTGTTTGTATATATCTTAAGTCTTTTTTATTCCACTATTGCTCCATCACTGACTTTGGTAATTAGGTTTTATATTGTACATTTTTCACTCTCATTTCTTTTATTCTCTTTTTCTGTTATTTCTACTGGTTGCTTAAGGGATTATAATCAGCATCTTACCTTATAGGTATATAGTTCAGATTAATTCCAAATTAATTTCAACTGTATGAAAACTGTGTTTCTGGGATGGTTCAGTCCATTAATTGTCTGCCTTTGGCTCAGGTCATGATCCTAGAGCCCTGGGATTGAGTCTGGCATTGGGTTCCTTGTTCATCGAGAAGCTTGCTTCTTACTCGGCTGGCTGCTCCTTCTGCTTCTGCTCTCTCTCTCTCTCTTTCTTTCTCTGATGAATAAATAAATAAAATCCTTAAAAATAAGGAAATAAAAACTGTGTTTCTACATAGCACCATTTCCTCCCCTGTTGTTTGTCCTATTAGTGCCATACAACTAATTGTAATTGACAACTAAAGGTATAATAATTAAAATTATACCTTTATACATTGTGTGCTCATCAACATAGATTTATAAGTATTGCTTTTGAAGTTCTTTTAAATAAAAATGTCTGAAAAGTTGCGTTCTAATATTCTTGTAGTTTAGTTCTGTATCACTAATTTACTGTATTATAGGACTAATAGGTTACAGATTTTCTCAGATTTTTATTGTCTTGAAATGTTTTATTTTGCTTTTATTTTTAAACAGTATTTTCATAGGTAATGCAATTTTTGGTTGATAATTTTCTTTATTTCATCACTTTAGTGATATATTTCCATTGTCCTCTGGCTTGCATATTTTTTGATGAAAAGATTGAAGTCATTTTTCGCCCTATATGTAATGTGTAACTTTTTATGGTTGCTTTTATAAATTGTCTCTATCATTTGTTTAATTGTTTTGTTCCTTAGCAATTCATTTGTGTGTTTGTGTGTTGTGTGATATTTATCCTCGTTAGTGGGTAATGAGCTTCCTAGATCCTTGGGTTTATAATTTTCATTAAATTTCAAAAATTCTTAGCCAGTATTTCTTTGGTATTTTATTAGTGTTTCATGATACATAAATATTAAAATACATGGATATTTAAGTGCTTAATCTTATTTCATAAGTCACTGAGATTGTTAATTTTCTCTGTGTTTCTGTCTAGAAATAATCTACTTCTGTATCTTTAGATTCATTAATTTTGTCTCTATGTCATTTAATCTACAGTGCATCTCAGATATATCTAGATATATCTAGAAGTTTCATTGTTTTTGACTCTTCTGTTTTTCTCTTCCCTGTGCTCCTGTTTGTCTTTAAATACATCAGCATTAACATTTATTTGTACCTATGTAAGATCCTTTCATTCTTGTTTCTGCCATCTGTGTTATCTCTGCTTTTTGTACTTTTGAGTGATATTTCTCTTGGTTAACTTCATATTTTCTTGTTCTCTAGCTTATCTAGTAAATTTCAGCTGGACCCTGTCCAATATAAGGAGTTAAATTGAAATCCTCTTTAAATGTTGTTTTAGTTGCACTCTACCAATTTTATGTTGTACTTTTAGAAAGATTCTATTTATTCATTTTTAGAGAGAAAGAGAGAGAGAGAGGGTGAGAAGGGGAGGGGCTGAGAGAGAAGGAGAGAGAGAACCCCAAGCAGACTCCATGCCAAGTGAGGAGACCAATGGGGGGCTTAATCTCAGGACCCCGAGATCATGACCTGAGCCCAAATGAAGAGTCAGGTGCTTAATCAACTTAGCCACCCAGGTGCCCCTTATGTTGCATCTTTATTATTTTTAAATTTAAAATATTTCTAATTTCTCCTGTGATTGTAATAATATATAAATTCAAAATATTATGTTATTTAATATCCTAGGTATCTTGTTTTTATTGACTTCTAATTTATTTCCAATGCGGCCACACAACATACTCTGAATAACATGCTTTAGGCTGATCATCTTCTGCACAAGGTCATAAGGCATTTTTCCATGTTAATTTTCAGAACCTTTTCCTAAGTTTTTATTTGTTTTAACTAATCTTGACACTGAAAGTGGGGCCCAAACTCACGACCCCAAGATCAAGATTCACATGCTCTCTCAGCTGAGCCAGGCTGGTTCCCCTCCAAAAGCTTTTTGACTAGGATTTTACATTTAGATGTACAATACACCTAAATTAATGTTTGATGGTATGATAAAAAAGTTGCTTTTTTTTAAAGATGTATTTATTTATTTTTAGAGAGAGAAAGAGATGGAGTGGTGAGGGAGAGGAGGGGAGAGGGAGAGAGAGTCTCAAGCAGACTCTGCCCTGAGCGTGGAGCTGGACAGGGGTTTCAAACTCACAACCCCAAGATCCTGATCTGAGCCAAAACCAAGAGCTGGACACTCAGCCAACTGGGCCACCCAGGCTTCCCATTTCTTTTTTTTAACCATAAATTTCCTATTCACCCAGCACCATCATTGAAAACACTCTCCTTTCCAATGATCTGTCACTTTCATCATAATTCAAGTATCTAATATGTGTGATTCTGTATCTGCAATTTCTATTTTGTGCTCTTGGTCTATTTGTCTATTCTTGTGACAACAGCACACTATCTTAATTACTATAGCTTTGTTGTAAGTTGTGATAACTGTTAAGAGTACATACTCAAAACAGCTGGTTTCTTCTTTAGGATTATATTTTTCTACTTTGAAACGTACACACATTCACCTAAAACTTGGAATTACTATACTAAGTTATACATTACATTGAGTCTAAAGGTTGTTTTAGGGGTGACTGGGTAGCTCAGTCCTTAAACATCTGCCTTCAGCTCAGGTCATGATCCCAGGGTCCTGGGATCGAACCTCGCATTGGGCTCCCTGCTCGGTGGAAAGCCTGCTTCTCCCTCTTCTACTCCCCGGTTATCTTCCCTCTCTTGCTGTGTCTCTTTCTGTCAAATAAATAAATAAAATCTTTAAAAAAAATAAAAAATAAAAGTTATTTTAGGAAAAGTCAATACTTCAATTAGATGTTATTTAACACATTTCACTAACTTTTTACCATTTTCATGTGTACCAGTATTGTATATTTGGCAAGAGATAACTTGTAGGTATTGATGTTTTTCTCTCATAAATGGTAACATTTAAAAAATGTTTTCCTAATTTTTTGTTGTTGTATATAAAAATATAATTAATTTTTTTAAAGATTTTATTTATTTATTTGACAGAGATCACAAGTAGGCAGAGAGAGAGAGAGGAAGGGAAGCAGGCTCCCTGCTGAGCAGAGAGCCCGATGCGGGGCTCGATCCCAGGACCCTGGGATCATGACCTGAGCCGAAGGCAGAGGCTTTAACCCACTGAGCCACCCAGGTGCCCCAAAAATATAATTAATTTTTATACTGACCTTGCATCCAGTGAAATGGATAATGTACAAAATTGCAAGTTTTAATTCTAACAAATTTTTTTTAGAATTTTACATTCACTATCATTTTTTTTTTTTCTTCCCAATCCTTAAAATTTTACTTCTTTTGCTTGGCTTTTTTACTGGCTATGAACTGCAGAAAGCTGTTGAATATGCGTCTTGATATTGTATACCTTTGTCTCATTCCTTATCCCAGATAGAATGTTTTCAATATTTTGCCATTAAGTATGATGCATATGTAGTTTTTGTCTGTACTCACCCCTCACCCTTCATCAGATTAAAGATGACCCCTTATATTAGTATTTTGCAATTTTTTTATATTATGGCATAGAATGGGTATTGAAATTCATCAAATGCTTTTTATGCATTTGTATTAGTTTTTAATGACTGCCATAACAAATTGCCACAAATTTAATAGCCTAAAACAACAGATTTATTATCTTAAAATTTTGTAGGCTAAGGTCTGGCATGAGTTTGACAGGGTTAAAATCGAAGTGTCAGTAGGCCTGCCTTTATTACTGAAGGTTGTAGGGGAGAATCTGTAATCTTCCTCATTTCAGTTGTTGACAGAATTTAGTTCCTTGCGGTTATAGAACCAAGATCCCCTTTTTCTTGTTAGTTGTAAAGTGAGGTCTCTTTGCAGCTTCTAGATGCTCCTGCATGTTTTGGCCTCCTTCCTCAATCTTTAAAGCCAGTGTGGTTTTGTTTTGTTTTGTTTCGTTTTTTTAAAGATTTATTTATTTATTTATTTGAGAGAGAGAGAGAAAGAGCATGAGTGGAGAAAGGTCAGCGGGAGAAGCAGACTCCTCTCCGAGCAGGGATCCCGATGTGGGACTCCATCCCCGGACTCCAGGATCGTGACGTGAACTGAAGGCAGTCACTTAACCAACTGAGCCACCCAAGCGCCCCCAAAGCCAGTATGGTTTTATCAGTCTTTCTCACATTGCGTGTCTCTGACCACTGCAGGAGAGGTTCCTCACTTTTAAGGACTCCTCTTATTAGAATGGCTCCACTTGGGTATTTCAGGTTAATCTTTCCATTTCAAGGTCCACAACTTTAATCACATCTGAAAAGCGATTTTGTCATGTAAGGTAACATATTCACACGTTTTGGAGACTAGATGTGGATCTCCTTATGGGAAGAAAATGTTATTTTCCATGCCACAACATCAAATGAGATGTTTTTTTTACTATGTTAACATGGTAAGGAGATTTGACTTCTGAATGTGATACCAGTCTTGAATTTCCAGAATAAGTTCAAACTGTCTTATGACATATAACACCTTTCTTGCTGGACGTGATTTGCAAATACTTTATGTTCATGTTTCCTGTTCTTTGTTCTAAATCTATGTTTAAAAAGGAATTGATCTAGAACTTTTCTTTATTGCAATATTCTTACCAAGTGTTAGTATTAAGTTTATTTGGCCCGATGAGATCTATTTAGAAATTTTCCTTTTTTTCTATATCTGGATGAATTGGCATAGGTTTGATATTCTTTCTTTCATAAATGACTGGAACAATTTGTCAATAATGCCACCCAGACCTGGTGCTTTCTTTGGGGGAAGTTGTTCAATTAAAAGTTAAATTTATTTAAAAAAAAGTTAAATTTATTTTATAAGTGTATTGAGATTTTTATTTCTATTTAGGTGTGTTTTAATATGTTGTATTTCTCCAGTTTATCATCTTGCTCTTTTAAATTTCCAAATTTATTGGTATGAAGTTGTTTATGACATCCTTATTAATTTACATTCATAATTTTATTCATAATATTGGTAATTTGTACCTTTTATATTTCTTTTCCATCAGCTTTGCCAAGAATTTCTAATTTCTTAAATCATTTTGAAAAGGCAACTTTTATCTTTCTTGAAATAGAAAATAATTTTTTTCTATCAGATCAGTTTTTTTTTTACTATCTTTCTTCTTTATTTTGTGCTACATTCTTTGAGATTCATATGGTGTTCTTTTTCTGTCTTCTTCATATAGAAGGTGAAATTCTTTTCTAACATGTGCATTTAAGCAATAACTTTCTCTCTAAACATGATGTTAGCTGCATCTCCTAAGTATGATATGTCATATTTTAATTATCATTCAGTCAAACTTATTTTCTATTTTCCACTGTGGTTTCCTTCTTAACTCATGGTTATTTTGTAGAATATTGTTTTATTTCCAAACACTTTAGAATTTTTTACATTGGCTTTTTGTTACTTATTTGTAGCTTAAAAAAATTTCTCTGCTGTGGTCAGAGACCACATTCTTTTATGACCTAGTATCTGGTTAATTTTGCTAAATAACCCATTTGCACTTAAAAATAACATATAATCTGCAGTTGATCAAATTACTATTTTACATATGTATCTACTAGATCAATTTTTAATTTGTGTTTTTAAATCTCGTGTTTCATACTGATTTTTTGTTGGCTATATGTTGAAATTTCCCACTGTGATGATCTATTCTTCTTTTAATTCTACCAGTTTTCGCTTCACATATTGAAAGCTATGCCAAAGACATTCAAAATGATTATATATTCTTAGTTCATTCATTGTTTTATAGTATGAAATATTCCTCTTTTTTTGCGGTAACGTCTTAGAGCCTACTTTGTTTTGTACTCATACATTTCCATCAACTTTCTTTTGGCTACCGTTCACATGGAACATCTTTTCCATTCTCTTTCATCTTAGTCTTTTTATGTTAAGTCATGAATAATCTGTATATAACATTGAGTTGAGTTTTGTTCTTTTTCCAGTCTGACAATTTTGGTCTGTTTTGTCTGTTTTCATTTACTGTAATTCATTTACTTTAAGGCTTAAATCTACCATCTTACTATTTGTTTTATATTTGTGCACACTGCTTTACGTTCTTTTTTGTTTTCTTTCTTCCCTTTACCTGGATTAATCAGCTGTTTTTATTTCATATTACCTCCATTAGATTGTCGCCTGTACATTCTTTTACTGACCTTTTTGTGGTTATGTTAGTGATTACAACCAGCATGTATCCTCTTAACCACTTCCTGGAAATGAAAGAAACTTAGAGCACTTTAATTCTGCTTCTATCCCTTCCTGACTAATGGGCAATTTTCATATATTTTATTTCTTTGGATATCTTAAATGCCAAAAACCTTATTATTGTTGTTGATTTATATCATCAATATTCGTTTGGAGCAACTTTCACACAGATACATGTTTCTATTTTGTCCAGATCTTCACATTCTTCTTGGAGGGAGAACCAGTCTACAATAAACTGTTCTACAATTCTGGTACCTGAAATCTCTAACATCCTCTTTTCATTATCTAATCTGCAGCTTTCCTATGGGAAATGAGCACTACTCTCTGGATTACCTTGCACTAAACAAAACCCACTCAAAATACTTTAGGCAGAAAAGGATTCAATGCAGTAAATAAAACGCTAACACATTTATAAGATGTGTTAGAACAGCTGGAATACGGGGCTGAGGCCTGGCCTTCAAATGAGAATAAGAAAATCCCCTTCAGATCCGTCAGTCAGAAGAGCTCTTACCTCTCCCACAACCAGATAGCTGCAGATCATGAAGCTATAAATCCTGAAGCTGCTATCATAAGTAATGATTTTAAGAACGATGCCCTAAATGAGATCTAACTCTCTGGAAATCAGTCCTGCTCAAACCACAACTACCTCCCGACAGTCATGCAGCTGGTGAAAAATGCAGAAAAATACAGTGTCTCCTTGACTACATTATTTAGCAGCAGCTGCCGAATCACTGTCCTTACTTCTTTCTAAATGGCAGGAAATAGTGAACATAATTTCCAGAACCCTATCTGCAAGAGCATGGGATAAGTGTATGTTTTGGTTTTCCTGCCTTTGCAACGTACAATGGAAAGGATGAGGTTGGAATAAATGCTGTGTGCCAATTTATTATATCCAAATTGATTAAATTGCAATGTGTAAGCAAGTGGTTCTCCAAATATGAGTCATTATGATTTAGTTCTTTCAACATTCTGTACAATTCAGCGTTCCAAAAGAAGCCATTTAATCATGAGACGTTGCTATAGAGTTAATAAACCTTCCCTCGCACAAAATAGCACTTTTCCCTTTTTCTATCTGAATGCTACTTTCTCACGGATCAAGATATTTTGGCTGCATCTTCAACTTTGCAGGGCAATGTGCTAGTCAACATAAAATGAGAGCAGTTATTCTTGTGGAGTGACAATGCAATGAAAATGTGTAGGATGAATATTATAGCACACGATACCATAAGCTCTAGCTGCGAAGAGGCACAGGGTTCCCCATGTCTTGCCAGGTGCTTAGAAGCCAACTGTAATAACAACAATCAGCAGCACCATGTTACAGCTCTTGCCATGGACGAGGAGTCAGAATCCTGTGCACAATCGTGCTGGAAAAGCCACAGGGTTGGACTGCTCCTGACACAGAAGCCAGTTTGCCTCAAGGCCAATAGGGATAATTCAGAGATTTTGTATTTTCCTATCAACCAACAACAGTACTTTTGTAGTGCATTTAACTAGTCCAGAGTCACGGGGCTTGTTACTGAGCATGCTCAGACTTTGGACATGCTCAGACTTTGTGAAGTTTCAACCCATCTCCAATTCTGCAGAAAAAAGACTCAAGCACTGCAGCAGCTGCCTGTTCATGTTCCCTGCACAAAAGTAACATCAGTAATACTTGAAAGTAAAAGAAATGACAAATAGGTTTTATCTAATGCATTACAGATCATTTTTACTCACTTCCTAACTTCAGAGACTCTCATGACTTTCAAGCCCACCTACCTATACACACACCCTCCCCACTCACAATACCAGAGGACAGTTAAATGATGACCTCATGCTCAAAGTAGCCAATATAATTAAGAAAAGCATTTCCAGTTTGAGTGTCATTTTTCAAAAATTTGTAATACTTGACAAGGTCAGAAGACAAGGTCTTCCAATATCTAGAGGCCAAATAATTCTTCAGTAATTGTAACACTCTGAATAAGTCTCTGTGTTTTAACTAACAAGATTGAGAAAGACAGAGATAACTGTAGCCTGACTGTGAAGAATACCAGAAGCCTCGCAGTCACACATGCTGCCCCACCAGCTCGTTGCCATCTTATTGTGAAATTCCCG
The DNA here is from genome assembly GCF_963455335.1 of Martes martes. NCBI lineage: Eukaryota > Metazoa > Chordata > Mammalia > Carnivora > Mustelidae > Martes > Martes martes. The sequence goes on from NW_027666361.1 coordinate 55,803, forward strand.
GAGGAAGAGAAAAGACAATTGGGTAACTATGCTATGTTCTAAAATATATTGTACATTTAAAGATATATTACTCCTCAAAGCAGTAAGATATAACACACGAGTCCCTTGAATGATGAATCAAAATATGTACATATCGTTTGTTTTAACTTCTTTTCACATGAAGAATTCATAAAATCTACCAGCTTAAAAGTTCGAGGCGTCCGTTTTTATTTTAAAAATAATTGAATATACTAATATTTTTCCCATGGGGTATTTTTATTATTTAGATTAAACTAAAGCACACGCTAACATATGAAACCGGGACCAACCTGCCTTAAATTTTTATATGATATGCCTTATGCCATTATCTATTACACAGTTCTTCAAACTTTATTCTTAAAGAGAGGTATTCACAGAAAGTTAAAATACTATTCCTGATGCTGCTCCAAAGGGAGCTAATGAAATAGGTGGATGATATCTTTCAATGACAAGTTTCATGGAAATATGCTTTTTAAAAGATGAAGCTGGTTGAGTCCATGAGTGGGGAAATGAGTTTGAAAATTAATCTCCAAAACAAGGCCATTACATCCAACAGGAACTTCTTCTGTTAATAGGTTGATCCGATGAAAATCAGTTACTAAAGTCTATCTTGATTGACATGTAATTTAATTCAAACTTGTCATACTAAGCAATGAAGTGAATATTGTGTCTGCTATTTAGGGATAAATGTTGAAGGAAAAAAAGGAACATCATTATTCTTTCTTTTTACAGATGTACTTACTTCTTTGAGGGGGGAAGGGGCAGAGAGGGAGAGAGAAGCTCAAGCAGACTCTGTGCTGAGCTCGAGCCCAACACGATGCTGGATCTCATGACCCTGAGATCACAACCTGAACCAAAGCCAAGAGTCAGCCACTTAACCGACTGTGCCACCCAGGTGCCCCAGAACACAATTATTTTTATGATGAATTACATGTGGCTATTTCTGCAAGGAATGTTCCTGTTTGTGAAGATCTTAAAGACAGAAGCACTTGAACTTTTCACGAGGCATTTTGAGTACAAAGTTTAACAAAGAATACCATGGCAGTTCCTAAAGGTGGAAATAAATAAGCTATAATACTACTTTCAGTGTGAAAATATAATGGTATTTGGGGAAGAAATGTGAAGTTTGCAATTGTAAAAATGTGAATTGGATATCATTCTCAATAAAATTTTTTCTTGAAACATATTGATATGTTAATACAATTCTCTCCCACTCTCTCTGTTTTTTTTTTTTGATCAATTGAATATCCACTTATTCCCTTAAAAGTTGGTTCCTTTCTTAAATAAAATCTTTAAAAAATAAAAAAAGTTGGTTCCTTTCTTATGGTTCTGTTTTTAAAATTTTTTTCTCATTTTTTATTTATGTATTTATTCATCATTCATTTATTCATTTTTTTTTCCTTTATGATTCTTTCTGAGAAGCACAGCCTGCTCCATTGGAGGGTTCACTCTCTTGTGAATATGAGCTTATATGAGTTCTAACATTTACAAGTAATATAGTCAAGTTGAACAAAAAGCAATCCTTTCTAATTCTGACACAAGTTGGTGAGGTATTAATTGTCTGTAGAAGGTGATGTCATAAAATATCTCAGTTTAATTTTACTAAGTGAAGTTTCATCATTTTTTTCAAGGAATTAGGGAGCTGTATAGAGGTTACAGCTTCCTATTATTTGTATAATAAAAGAGAAATTTTAAAATTTGTTCCACTAAAGATTGAGTTTTATCATCTAATTAAATATTACAAAATGGAGAAAATATAAACAATGACTCATAAGTCCTATATAAAAAGAAAAGTACCAGTTGTTCCTCACAATTCTTATTTCTTTAAATCTTGCTCTAAAAGTATCCCCCCTTCACCATTCATAACAATTAATGAGTAGTAAGTGTTAATGCTTTGTTCAATGGAATCCACAAAGCAAGAATTATAGACAAGCCATTGTCTGGGTGCCATGTAATATGCAAAGATAAACCGAATGAAGAGTTGGTTTTTAGAGAACAGTGCATTTCTTTAGACTGTGTGCTTTTGCTCATACCTTTCCTTAACTATAGTGACACTAACCCTAGTGATTGGGTCTTGCTCTCGAAATGCAGCATTAGCAGTTACCTGGTGACTGGCAATGCAGAACGTATTCAGTGATAGGTAGAAATAAATTGATTCTGCAAATCTGGTCTTGCAAATCAGAAAATAAATTACTTGGGGCTTAAAAATAACTTTGTTGTGAGCAAGTTAGCACGAAAGTTGTTTTTATGGCCACCGATGCTCAGTGACACCAGCAAAGTCACTCTGTATTCTCTGCTAGATAATTATCCTCCGGTGCCCTTTAGTGCCAATGCATTTATTGTCCTTCAGTACTTCCTCCTTTATACAGACAGTTCTTTCACCTTGGAATTCTTAAATCTATTGCTACTTTCCCCCAACATTTCTTTGTTACCAGGCACTCGAAAACCAAATGTTCTAGTATGTTTTCTTTCCCCACATGCTGCTTTAGAATGTGATTGTCCTTATACCTCTCTCAAAACCATTTTTTCTGTTATCAATATTTCTCCTAGCTAGGTCATCTGCAGCATGATTTGGTGTCTCCTTGGCAACCACATGGTCTTACCATTTCTCAGTATCCTTTCTTACTCCCACTCATCATATTTCACTTCTTTCTAATCATTAATCCTTGAAATATCTTCACCTAGTCCTTGTCCTTGTGTTTGTATCCTCCATGCTAATTGTCCACATTCTCATACATATTCTACACCCCAGTCTTTAAATGGCATTAATTGACTTTTTTATAGGTCAGGGATCAGATCTATTTAAGATAGGTAAATCTCTTTTGCAATTCCTCTTGCTGTGTTATTAGGCTGTACAATTTTCAATTGAGCTAGAAGTCTGGTAAGTGAGGGTGATGCCTGACGGCCCTCCATCAAGGTTATATAACCTGTTTTGATCCCAGATACAAATTTGAAATTTAGATAAGCAACCAGGTTTTATGAGCATGCCCTATTTTATAATTGAGCTGCTGTGTTTAAACCAAAGTTAGATAGTCGAGTGTTTCAAATTATAGGCTTTGAAATTATATAGAATTCCTAAGTTTTGAGTCCCAGTTCTGCCTCTTACTAGCTAGATGATGTGGGACAACATACATAAACTCTCTTACCTAAAGTAGGTAAACAGTATTCTCCTTATTGAGTAGTTGGAAGGATCAGTTGAAATAATGTAATACATAATAAATAGGTAGAAGCTTAGTTGATAGTAGCTTTTAATTTGAGACCTCTATTTTGAGTAAATTTTGCCCACATCCACTTGGAATCGATTGCCTAATTCCATCTTGGAGCACCTTATTAAAAAACCAAGGGAATACTTTGATCTATATTCTTTCCCCCTTCATTGGTTTAATAAACCCTAAAATGTATATGTTTTTCATTAGTCTTTTTTGTAGCTCTAGAAACTAGCTTTACTAAGTATTTAATATTTCAGTACTTTTACCTAAAGAGAGAGAAAAAAAAAAAAACTGTATACAATACCTGAGAGTGAGGATATAGAAATACACCCTTCATTGTTGTGGCTTCTCATTATCTTATCTTTGTTTTCAGTTCCTCTTGTATTGAAAATGTTGCAATTTTCACACAAATGTAGAACAAGAATCGTGCATTATGTGGTAAGCTCTGAATAGAGAATTTCATGCACTACTATGCTTTCTGCAGTAATGAGTTTGCTCTAGCTGTAATTCTTTCCTTCTCTGAGTCTTGAAACTTTCCATGGTAACATTACTTTACAGTTATAGGGTAAACACAGCATAACATGGAGGAGTGTGTGTACATTGAGAGGATATATCCCCAGTCCCCTGACTCTTGTCTGGCTGCTGGCTGCCCACACTTCTTCAACTAAGCCTCCAGTTTACCTCCTCCCTTGCTGAGTCAAATATAGCTTGCACACTATTAGATTTAATTTATGTTGGATTTATGTACAGTTCTTCAAAAACTAATTGACCTGCTGCTTTTGAAGTATCAGTACTTTTAAAGAATATGCCAGGATCTATGTTATTTTTTTCTGCTCGTTGCATGTGAATAGATAACATTGTGCTCTATGTGTAGATTTAAGAGGATTTCAGCATACCCATCTCCTTTGATACTGACATCTTTCAAATTTTTACTTTCTTCTTTCTTCATTGGATAATGCCTGCCAGTGTTCTCTTGAAAGAGCTGGTGCCAGGGTTAATTATTTCTGGCTGCTATCCTACGGCTGGAATGTTCTGGAATGCTTAGTCTTTGACCTATTTTACATGGCTTTTATAAGTCTTATTCTAATCACCTGCATGCAATTTACCTTGTTCGTTTTAATTGAAAGTGCATCAAGTAAGGGCATCATGTCATGACTTTCACTGCTTTTCCTAACTTCTGTCCTCAGTGTGAAGTTAAGCCTTTATCAGGCATATATTTTTCTGTCACTGAGGCACCTTTTTTAAAAATCTTACCTTTCCTTTACTGAGACAAATACAAGTGACTAAAAATCTACCAATAGACATGCCTTTGACAAGCAATTCCATCTATACCTGGGAGTACATTAAAAAAAGGAAAAGAATAAAGATTTTGTGATAGGAATGCTCATTATAGCTTTGGTAATAATAACAAAATTTGGAAGCAACCTAAATGAACTTGATGATGGTCGGTTAAATAAATTTAAGGACGACATTATAATGAGATACAATGCAGACATTAGAAAGATGAAAGTGATTTAATGGTCACTTAATGTGTGCTGGGTAACATGCTACTTTATGCATAATTCCATTTAGCTTGTGTATCAGTGCTATGAGGTGGGTACTTTTGTTATTCCTATCATATTGAGAAGGCAATTAAATCTTAGAGAAGTTTAGTAAGCAAAAGCACACAAGTAGTTAGCAAAATTTAATTCTTGAATTTCTAACTTCAGAACCTAAAGTCTCAACCAGTAATCTGCCTTGAATTTATAATAGAGAAAATAATATTCATGATATTTATTTATAAGATTTATTACATGCAATAAAAAGCAATACAATGGACCTTTCACTTATTTGATTTTAATTCTCTTTTTATACCCCACATGTTATGTAAATTATTGTATAATAAAATAATACATGCTGGAATAAAAGCATAAAAAACAAAAAAGATATTGTTTAAAACAAATTTACATACAAATATAATGTACTTCCTTATTTTTCTTTATGGTCATGGTATTTTAAAATTATTTTCGAAATAGATATTCTTTGTAATTTGGTCTATGGGTTCAGGGCCATGAATGTAGTTTTCCACTCCATTCTGTCAATGCTATAAATATTTATCATTCTTATTCACTATGTCACCCATTTTATAATAACCAATTAGACACCTCTTTGGAGGTACATCAAGTACACTTTTTACTTTAAAGCAAACAAAGTAAAATGGCTCATCCAGTGTTATTGTCTCTTGACCATAACTGGACTTGATGACCACTCTTTCTTTTGAAAATCCCCTGTAATTATACTTCAGGTACATTTTATAGATTCACTCTAACCAATTTTTAAAAGCTGCTGAAATTTTTACTAAAGATTCCTGAATGTATTTGTTTAATTGAGACCTTTCTTACAAAACTGAATAGAATTAACCTAGAACTGTATTATCTTTCTTCCTTCAATATTGTTAAATACTTTTTTTCAGTCAAATAACTTTAGTATTCTTCCCTTCCCTTCATTTTGGCCACTTAATACCTCACTCTCTCCATGTCTGTAGCCATACATTTTTTTATACACCTATTCCGGTAGATTTATGTGTATCACCACGACTGTGTTCCAAGGAAATAAACAAATGATGGCCAATAAGGAAGATGAGAAGTTAATGAATCAACATCTTATTAGCATATCTCCTGCTAAAGACAGTCATTAACTAATCCAAAGCTTTCTTGTTGGTAGGAAGAACAGTTAGGAGGCTGTTGGGAAGGCCCATGCAGGAGATATTGGTGAATGCAACTCTCGTGGTAGTGGTGAAAAAAGGAGATAAATGCATACATTCCGGTATGGTTGGGGGTTAGCACATAAATTTGCAATAAATAATTCCTTAATAAATAGGTTGGTAATAAATGTAAAAATTACTAACATCAGATCTTTGCCCTGGGGTAACACATAATGTAATTATGGAGTTACATAGACACAAACAATTATAATCAGAATCATTTTGTAATATCATTTTCATTGTGTGCATATTGGACTACATAACAAAGCGGTTTACCCAATCCATTAATTCCTGTGTTCCTGTGAAGAGATGAACAAATCCTTTTTATTTTTTAATGCTAAAGGAAATCAAGATTAATATGAAAATTCTACAAAGGAGTTACAATACATATTCATAAGATCCGAGAGTGATAGTCATACTGGAAAGGCATGTCTTAAACAATACTGCCATATACTTGATATTTATTTATATATTTTAACTTCAGTTGTTTCACTATTACAAAGTGTCTTTGTCAAAAATAGTTAATGAATTTATCATGAAGGGAGATACAAAATTTAACAGACTAAAAAAGGACACAGAATCATACTCTTTAGATTTGCAAAAATAATGATAACATTTATTTCACTATTACTATGTGGGATCCTAGGCAAAGCACTTCACGTACATTACATCATTTAATAATGATATCTAATAAATAAATAACACACCATTTAATAAACATTGATTGATAATTTGAACTATTTTAAATATGTAGTTTAAATCCTAGGCAAAAATGTTTACTTTAACATATGCTAAGTTTTTATCATTATATTTGTCCAAATGTTTGTGGAGTTTTTTTGTTTGTTTGCTTTTTTTAGAGAGAAAGAGAATAGGGGAGGGGCCGAGGGAGAGGGAGAATCAAGCAGCCTCCATGCCCAGCACAGAGCCCAAGGCGTTGCTCATGGAGCTTGATCTTATAATCCTGAGATCATGAATGACCTCAGGCCAAATGAAGGTTGGACGCCTAACCCATCGAGCCACACAGGTGCCCCTGTCCAAACGTTTTTTGAGTCATTCTAGAATAATGAAGTTTTTGAATTGTCAAGCAAATATATACAGGTATGACTAAACAGTTGATGAAAATTTCCTCCACTCATTTATTTTTATATTATTAAAGTGTTTACGTTTCTTTGCAAGTGCTAACAAAGACACTGAAGCAAAGATTTCAAAGTAATTATTAAGTCTAAGTAGAATAGTAACACTCTTCCTCTCCTGATGCGGTAAGACTGAAGGGAGAGTCTCTTTGGCAATGAACTAAGAGCCTTAGGGAGCAAGTGACTCAGGTGAGAACAGCTGCTGTTTTCTACAAGATTCGGACTGCCATACAATGAAGGACAAATGCCATTATTTCAGGGAAATCTGAAATTCTGGACTCAGACAGTCAGTCTATGAATCTGGTCATTTACCACAGTGAGGAATTCTGGGAAAAGTCCCTCCTTATCCCTCAGCTCTGAAACAATTTCTCTACCTGCTTTGTCACAGTCCCTGAAGAATTCCAATTAACCACCCTCTGTGGTTAATTTACAGGAGTTGTTGGGCAACATAGAAAAACACAGTCTGTTGGGGTAAAAATGTCAGATTTGGGATCAAAACTGGTTTGCCTTGAACAAATTACTCAGCTCTCTGGTTCTCCTATTGCAAAATAAGAACATCTTCTCAAAGAGTTGTTCTGTGAAAAGTAAGTGTAATCATGTAAATATTTATGTAGTAGAGAATGCTGCATAGGGCAATACTATAGTCACTCACTTTTTCTCACTGTGGATGGTTCATGGGCTTTGGCAGGTGAGAACACCAGTCAGGATTCAGGTAACATTGTGACTAACACCACACTGTAGAAAAAGGCAAGGAAGGCACATTTTGATTACAACAGTATTTTGTAGGACGTTGTCCATCAATGAATGCATTGAAAGTTTGATAAGCATGTGATAAAATGGAGCTGTATTCAATGATCTGGAAATTCCAGCCTGTCCTTCAGTCAGGATGGCATTGTTCCCAGACAAGTTACTCATCCTGTTCCTAAAAACTTCAGAGAAAGAGCTTTCTGCCTTAGTAAAGCACCCCGGGGTTTGCCAGCCACAACAACGTAGAAACCCTTCCAGACATCTCACTGCATTCCTGCTGCAGTTGGCCTGATTGTGCCCTTCTTGGAGATGGAAAAATACAGATGAGACTCACTTAAAAGAAATCTACTATATGTGTTAAAAAAAAAAAATGCTGCTGATGGTGACTCAATTTGTAAAACTTAAAAAAAAATTGATATAGAAAATGTATTGTTGAGTAAAATACTGCCTTTCATCTATTTATAAAATAACCAGGTATCAAAATTAAACAGATAATCTAAATGATTAAGTAAAAATACAAATATTGTTGTGGCTGGTGGTTTTCTGGAAGACAGTTTTCCTTTGAGTTCCTAACACTCGTAGTCATCAAAGGTCTAGATTGCTGAAGTCACTTCTGAACATTTTTAATTAACCACTAACTAGAGAATGTAAAAAGGGGGGACCACAAGGAAGGCCTGAGGGAGAGAAGGAGAGGACCAGAAGGTCTTAGAAAATTGAAATTCACTTGCAAACTGAAAAGTGGGAAAATCCTGGGCCTGAATTATACTGAGACATAACAGAGAAACTGACTCTGGATAGGCTAAAAACCAGGTTTGTTTAAAGAAACCATAAAGCTTTTTATTCTTTTAACTGCTTTTTAAATATTGAGCAACATAAATGTTAACAGTAGTTTGCCAATATTTTCAAAGAATTGAATTTAATAAACTTCATTATATGCATTAATGTCTTCTAATAATTTCTAAAATGATAAGAATAATGCTTCATAATAGACTTTTGTTATTATTCAAGCAGATTAAAATATGCCAGAGTGCATTAGGCAATTAAGCGAGCAATGAACTGCTTACTTTGGAGGCAAATAAACATTTGGGCAACCAGACTATTATAAAGTAAATGAGCACTTTAGTGCACTCAATGGTACCCCAAGGACTGCTTTTGAAGTGATAACATAATAATAGCTAATATTTATTGAGTGCTTGTGATATGCAAAGCACTGTTAAGTGCTTTACAAGTAATGGCTTATTTATTTCTCACAACTCCATAATGGAAGTACCATCGTTCCTATTTTACATATGTAGAAGCTGGGCTCAGAGAGGGTATGGAAGTCTCCCGAAGCCAAAGAGCCAGGAAGGGACAGATCTGGGAACAGAAACCCAATAGTCACTCTCAGAGGTCTTTCCTCTTTTTTTTTTTTTTTTTTCCCAATTTTTTATTTATTTTCAGCGTAACAGTATTCATAGTTTTTTCACCACACCCAGTGCTCCATGCAATCTGTGCCCTCCCTAATACCCACCACCTGGTTCCCCCACCCTCCCACCCCGCCCCTTCAAAACCCTCAGGTTGTTTTTCAGGGTCCATAGTCTCTCATGGTTCACCTCCCCTTCCAATTTCCCTCAACTCCCTTCTCCTCTCCATCTACCCTTGTCCTCTATATTATTTGTTATGCTCCTTATCCACTGGGTGACGCCTTCTCAAATAGTCAGTGATGTGATGGGGAACGGATGAGCAGAGAAGTTTAGATGCAAGGTCGTTCCTGCTATGCAAAGTCAGAAGATGCGCTAGGACAACTCTCACTTTCTTACATCTGCCAAAGAAGGTTATGAACATGCAGTGATTAGCACTGGAAAGAGCTACATTTTGTCACATGATGAATTACAAAAGCCAAACCTCCAAAATCCCAACAGAGTGGTCAGTGCAGGATAAAAACATATCCTTTCACGTGTTTCAAAATGAAAATATTATGCAATGCAAAAAAAAAAAAAAAAAAAAAAAAGAAGTGGTGCAGTGCTGACCACATTTTTGGTACTTCAAATTTGCTCTTATTATTGACCATTTTTCTGAAGAAGGAAGTCTGTTCACATGGAGGTCTTAAATGACAGATAGCACATGGCATTCTATTTCTCAGTTGGTAACTTGAAGATCCTTTGAGGTAATCTGGTCCAACCCTTTCATTTTAAAGAGGAAGAACCCAAGACTCAAGTATTAATATCAAGCAATAAGCAGGAGAGATTAAAACCTGGGCCTTCTGAAACTTTGTGTTGAATATTTCTGGATAGTTTACATAAATAGAACCACTGGAGGCAGAATGGATGCATCCCGCAACCCCCATTTTTTCCTGTTTTGTACTCTGGATACTCTATTAGCTCCAAGAAAGCAACATGAAGAGAAAGGGTTTAGGCTGGAATTTTATTCCTCTCAAGGGGTGTCAGAAAGTCGTGAAATCTGGGGAAGGATTATCCCCTTGTGACAGGCAGGGGATAATCTTTGCTATTGTGGGTATGGTGGTCTGACATGACTAGTGACTCCCTGGGGCTATTTGATATTTCTTAAATAAAGAGTCTTTGGAATACCTTGCCCGGGATGGGTTGCCATGGAAACCGCGGAGTCAGCGGTTGCAGTCGGTTAGTAAAAGATTTCGTCTATTTGCGTACCTTCCAAAACATGGCTGGTGCAGATTCTCAAAACCGCCGCTTTGCCCATAAAGCATTTGACATTGACCATGGACTCTGATTCAAGAGGTCACCTTTTAAATGTCTGCAATCAATGATGCTATAGCAGCCTGGGGAAAAAAATACAGTAAGGACTGCCAAGCTGGCAACAGTCTCACCATAGAGCTCGAAGTAGCGATGCCTGTGTTAAAAAGTCTGCAAAGCATTTCTAATTCTCCCTGCCGCACCACTCCCACCCCCCCCAACTCTATACCCTAGAAAATTTAGCCATGGATATCACTGCTTCCATGTCAGTGATGGAGTGTAAAGAAGAAAGTACACAAGAGGTAAAAGGAAAAGAGAAAGGGAAAGAAGGGAAGAGAGACAGGAGAGATGGGTCCAGGATGACTTGCAAAATTGAAATGCACAGTATCAAATGTGAGAAAGGAAGGAACCAGTATGAATTCTTAAGCACTGCTGGTGGTCACATTTTTGGAAAACAATTTAATATTCCCAGTGGATTTGAAAATGCACATAATCTATGACCCAGCAACTGCACTCCTTGGAACAGAGTCTCAAGACATCCTTACATATGTGCAAGAGAACAAACACGTGGTCAAGAATGTTCCTGGTCTCTCTGAGTTTAATAGAAAAAATGCTAGAGACTTTACACACATCAGCATAGATGATCTCACAACCTAATGTTGAATGAAGAAGCAAGCCATAATACAATAAATGCAGTAAGAAAGTAAACTATTCAAAACTAAACATCTCATTAAATAGGAAACATATCCAAATGATAGTTATAAAGAATAAAAGAATCATCAACATAAAATTCAGTGTTGTGTTTGTTTGGAGAAGGGAAAGAACGATTTTGGATGGGAGATTAACATGGGTACTAGTAATGTTCTTTTAATTTTTAAAGAAATTGTAAACTATGCATATCTTTATAGGCAATCTTAAAATCAGTGCTAAATAATAAAAAGTTAAAAAATAGAAATTCACCTGTCATGATTGTTTTTCATCTTTTTCAGCAAAGAACATTATATAGATGGATATTGTTATTATCAAACATAATAATAACATTTGCATAAAATTCTATAATTAGTGAAGAATGTTCACAACACTTCAAGATGGATTTGATTATTTCTAAATTGGCAACCAAATAAAAGAGGCTCAGATGTGGTATATACAAGGAAATAGACCTACAAGATGACAAACTGAAACTCTAGACTGGCAACTCAATAACCTGATAATCTTTCCCCTGGACTAGCCCAGAAGCTCTCACCTATTCTTGCTTATGTCTTGTATCCTCCTCACATGGTACACTCTTAGGTTAGAATCACTTGGCTGTTACTCTTCCCATCTACTCTCTCAACATCGCTCATCTTGAACACCACACTCCCATTGCTCATAACTTCTTGAAAATCTCATGCTGTGTCATGTGTCCTGGTCTTTGCCTATCTTTGCACATTTGCTCAGTGGACAGTGCTCTCTCAAATCACAACTCCCTTCCAGCTCTTTTAGTTTGTTCATTCCTCCTCATCTTTCAGGTCTGAGCTTAAATGCCACTTGATCTAGGGAACCTGAATCCTCAACATTAGGTGAGATGTCTTGTAGTATCCTTGACATCCTTCTGGCTACTGATTTGTATCATCTACTAAGTTGCAAATCCCTTGAAAGCAAGGGTTGTATTTTGTTGACTTCCTTACCCCAGCACCAGAATCAATCTATCTTTTTGCTATTGCCACAATGAGATCACAAAACAAAGGACCACAAAGCTTAGTGGCTTAAAGTAACCATCATTTATTATTCCTTGTGCATTTGCAGGTCTGCAGGGATTTGGCTAATCTGCACTTGGTTCCAAGATGAAGATTGAATCCACCTCTGCTCTACATGTCTCTCTCATCTTCCCTGGACCTGTGCCCAGTTATGCCCTACTCACAACTATTGCAGAAAGACAATAGAACGTACAAACACATTTTAAACTGCTACCTGTGTTATGTTGGCTAGCATTCTTTGGGATAGTCCTATAACCAAGCCCAAAGTCAATGGTAGAAAAGAACATGCTGACTTCAGTGGAAAGCACTTCAAAGGCAATTGGCAAAGATGGTGGATATTAGGAGGGGTGAAAAATCAGGGTGAATAATTCAAGACATCACAGTCAATGCATGGCATACATAGGAGGGTTTCTTGATGTCAATGTATGGCTTTGTTACTCCTTTATTTTCCCTTTATGGGCTCCTTCCCCATCAAAGAGCTTCCTCTCTCTTACTCTGTCTTTTCTCCAACCTGCCTCTGTCTGCACCTTTTTAATCTCTCCTCACAACTACCAAAATATGTCTTCTTGCTCAGCTATCTGCATTTTTTGGGATGACTTAAATCATCAAAATATCTCAAGACCCAGGATAATGGATTTTAATAGACTTGGGTAGGTAATGGGGAAGACTTGAGAAGATCCAATGGCCTTGTCTTGAATTGAATCCTTAAATTTCTCAAGCCCCAGGGACATGCTTTATGGATAGTAGAACTGAACCGCCAATATTCCTTTACCTGTCTGTTAGAACAACTGTGATTTTATCACTAATTATGAATGCCATTTACTCCTTAGTAGTAAAGAATTTTCTACCCTTCTATACATCCATTTTTATTCAAATGGGTAGAAAGGAACTGGGGAAAAAGGAATAAATAATGTATATTTTTTAAAAAAATGTAGTCTATTTTTAGTCTCTGCCCCCAATACATTTTATTTGGGCAAAGAAAATGTTTTATGTTTCCTTTAGAAATCAGAATAAATATAAAAAAATCATCTTATAGTATTCATAAAACCTTTTAGTATCTTTTATATGAATACCGTACTGTTTATAGAATTGAAAAGTGGTTTAATTATGGAATTTTGATGAAAAAATTGAAGGTAAAGATAGTGGAAATAATTTTACCCTACATTCATCCCCCTTTCAGTCACGCTTTTGTTAGGAAAAGTTTTTACATTATTGAAAAAAAAAATGACAGGTCTGTAGACTGTTTCCTCAGAGTAACGTCACATTATTGAAATGTAGAGTGAGTTTTATTTATTTCTGTTTAACAATTAGTAGAAAAGCAAAAAAATAATGATTAGATTTAAAACCTTACCTTGGAATCACATACAGAGAAATGTATGAATGCAATGTGAATGTGGGCCTAAGTATTTTGATTATTTGATTTGTAGTGACCGTTATGGTTTTAAACATACCTAGAATTTATTTGGTCCTTTTCCCAATGAGATCAGGTTATGGAGATCACAGACTTTTAGGAGATCCCTGAGTTTCTAAAATATGGGCATTAGTCTAATGACCTTAGCTTGGGATATTTGCCACTTAAGAAAGGATAACTAGGGGCTTGGATGGCACAGTCGGTTAAGCAACAATTCTTGATTTTGGCTTGGTGATGTCAGGATCCTGAGATCAAGCCCCACATTGGGCTCTGCCCTAAGCATGGAGTCTGTTTTTCTTTTCCTTCGTCAATATCCCACCCCCACCACGCTCTGTCTCTCTCTAAAATAAATAAATAAAGCTTTAAAAAAATATTTAACTAATGTTTCTGTTTAGTATGTATTCTTATTCTGATTGTGAATCGTAAACTTCATGGAAGTATTATACTTAACTCATAATAGATGTCCTCTTTCAAAGATGAAAGCGAGCCCACCCTCTTTTGTGGATTCCAATTAATTTGGAGCTTATGGGTTCTAATAATGTTTTAATTTGTCATACTTAGGCCACGAATCAATAAACCCTTCATCATTTGTGAATATCTAAGCATTAAAGGTGAAGAAGAATATGGCTGCATTGTGGATATTTTGCTTTTGCAATATTGAGGTCTCCAATTTTATTCACATGGCATTTAACTACATATTTATTTTGAGCCTATATGAGCTTAAACTATTCATGTCCCATTTTTCACTTTGTTTTATAATTATATTTATTAGAAAAAAATGACATGAGTCATAAGCTTTTAGTTTCTAGGTAGGTGAGCTCAGAGTTGTGTTTGAAACTTGAGACATTAATGACAAAACCTTGAAGAACAAACAAACAAACAAACAAACAGTACAATCCCTTAAAAGGGGGAGTTTTCCTTTCTCTTCAGGATCATTAGCCAGGGAACTCTGCTGCTCTCGTTATCCCAAAGCAGAAGGTTGTCTAATGTTAGAAAAATTCCCTTACAGCCTAGCACTCTCTGACTCAATGGCTATGACTCAGCATGCTTGACAGCCAGGTCTAGCCTTGAAACATCAGATGCAATTTCCTGGAAGCTGTTGTCAAATCTATTTGCAAAGCCAAGCAGAAAGAGTTTCATCAGGAACTCAGTTGTGCACCTGTCTTGGGTATCTATGGAAGGTCCTTTATCTGCAGTGAGGCTACAGAAATTACATGGAAGAGGGTGAGCTATGAAATGTTTACTTGCCTCAATAAAATGAAAAAGGGAACAAGGAGCTTTATTTTCTTTCTCATTCTCCCACTCTCAACACAGGGACATACAAAGAAAAATCACAAAACATGCACATGTGTGCGTGCATAGACGTACACAGACTCAGAGAGACAGACAGACAGACAGACACACACACACACACACACACACACACACACACACACACGGCAGCAAAGTAGGAAGGGAGGAAAGATAGAAGATTGCTATTTCAGTGGAGACCTGGCTAGGTGTCAGAATAAGGCCTTTGGGGAAGAGATTATAAGGACTAGAAGAACTGGTTTGTCTCCACTGCTGAGTGAAGCAAGAGGGTGTGGGATCGAGAGACGCATCAGGGGAAGAGATTTGGAGAAGCTGTATGAGAGGTGTGTTGCCCCTCTCCAGTCCACCCTCTTCCCAATGTGGGTTGGTGATACTTGACTCATCTTCCTGTGAGGCTGGGTGTCCCTATGGGATATGCCCATGAAATTTGGGGTGAGTCTTTAATTAGGGGACGAGTGACTACTTTTCTTTTCTTTTCTTTTTTATTTTTTTAGATCTTATTTATTTATTTGACAGAGAGAGAGATCACAAGTAGGCAGAGAGGCAGGCAAGAGAGAGAGGGGAAAGCAGGCTCCCCGCCAAGCAGAGAGTCCAATGCAGGGCTCGATCCCAGGACCCTGAGATCATGACCTGAGCCAAAGGCAGAGGCTTAACCTACTGAGTCACCCAGGTGCCCAGGTGACTACTTCTTAACTGGAGTTTGTAGAGCAGCAGAATTTGGAGACCTAGAGAGAAGACAGCTGAAGTGGCTGGAATGGCATTTCTAAGGGAGGGAGGGGAGAGGTTCCTCCAGCCCTGTGCCCTGTTTGGGAGTGCCAGTCATTTCTCAGTTTCTCACAGAGGCTGAGGGCAGGCCAGAGAAATTAATTGGAATCACAAGACAGATTACCAGTTTTCAAGACATCGCTCAGTAATGTAGGAATATCCTTTCAACAGTTTGCAACATAAATGATTGTAATGATTCCACAAATAAGAACTTCAAACTCCCCTGGGTCTTTGCAGCTGTCAACAACTGATCATCCAGAACACCTGGCTGAGAGGCAGGCAGAGCTGAGAGAAGCCAGCCCAGTCCTGACAACCCAAACCTCTGCCAGCTCACTCTATCAGACTCCTTCATCCCTCTACTGGGAGTTAGGCATCCGTGACTCCTGAGCGATTAATAGACCTAAAGAAAGGAGAATAGCCTATCAATGAGAAAGAAGAAAGCTTGGAAAGATGTACTAAATGATAAATTTTGTGTTTGACTGAATGATTTCCTCCGCCAAAAGTTAGGTTTCTAACAATAAAGCAAGGAAGGAGACTGCTATTTTTTTTTTTAAATTTGTGAATAGAACTCAATTTTATGCACACAGCTAAGAATGACTGGTTGGACAATCAATGTTACTTCTAGTGGTGAGACATCAGCTATTCTTCAGTAAGTTTGCTTCCAGCGGTGAAGAACTCTAGCCCGTCAACACTTTACCCAATTTCCTGTGCAAGGATTTTGTCTAATTTCTCTAAAATTAAGAAGAAGAGGTAGGGGGAGCTCTGTTGGTTGATCTTGAATTTATAACAATTTTTATAATAGGGTGACGGCATACAATACTATGGTAACATATAAGCTCTAAAATCTCAGTTGCTGGCTTAATGCAACAAAAGATTATTTATTGCTCAGTATGATATAGATGGGATTGTCTTCCACATCAAGTAGCAAGGCCTTCTACAACTCTGTTATTTGATAGAGTAGCCACTAACTACATGAAGTTATCAAACACTTGAAGTGTGTCTAGTCTGAATTAAAAGATTCTGTAAGCAAACCATAAAAGACTCTCAACTCTAGGAAACAAACTTTAATGGAGGTGGGGGGTGGGGCAGATGGAGTCGCTGGGTGATAGGCATTAGGGAGGGCACTTGAAGTAATGAGCACTTGGTGTTGTATGCAACTGATGAGTCACTAAATTCTATCTCTGAAACTAATAAAAAATTTGTTTAAATGCATAGAACTGCACAACAAAAAAGTAAAACTTGCTGTAGTCTAATCTGAAAAAAAGAAGATTTTCTAAATATAACATATGTACTGGATTTAGCCTTAGTAAGAAAAAAATGCAAAATATCTCAATAATTATTTGTATATTGCTTACATGTTAAAAGGATAATATCGTGGATGTAATGGATAAATAAAATGTATTATTGAATTAATTTCATATATTTATTTTAATGGAGCTGCTAGAAAATTTCATGGTTCATGTACAGCTTGCATCATATTTATTACACAGCACTGATCTAGGAACATGTGGCCACCTGCTCTTGACTGCCTGGCCTATAAATGACACATGTTATTTTCTTTCCTATTTCATTGCCCAGAATTAGTCATGTAGCTGAAACCTAAGGGATTCTGGGAAATGGATATTTTGTGAGTTTCCAAAGTCTAAGCTACACTGTTTTTTTCTTCTCTATCTTACAATTGCTCATTATTCTTCTGCATCTATACTTTCTCATTCTCATTTATTATTGTTTCTAATATTAAGAGTTCATTTTCAAGAGCAATTTTAGGTTCATAACAACTGAAAGAAGGTACAGAGATTTCCATATATTTTCTGTCCCCAGTCATGCATAGCCTCTCCCTTTGTCAACACTCCCCACCAGAGTGGCATATTTTTTATAATCTATGAACCTACATTGACACGTTATTATCACCCAAAGACCATAGTTCACATTATGGTTCAACTTGGTGTTGTAAATCCTATGGGTTCATATAAAGGTATAATGACATGTTTCCAACATTATAATATGATACAAGGTAGTGTCACTGCCCTAAAAATTCTTTGTTCTCCACCCATTCATCCCTCTCCAACCTCTTCAATAACTGACTTTTTAAAAGATTTTATTTTGAAGTAATCTCTACACGGAATGTGAGGCTCAAACTCACTACCCTGAGATCAAGGGCTGTATGCTCTACCAAATTCCTGACTTTTTAAAGTGTCTCCATAGATCTGCTTTTTCCAGAATATCATATAGTTGGACTCATACAGAATGTAGCCTTTTCAGATTGGCTTCCTTCACTTAGTAATACGCATTGAAGATTCCTCCATGTTTTTTTTTTTTTTAATTTTTTTATTTTAATAAACATATAATGTATTTTTATCCCCAGGGGTCCTCCATGTTTTTTTATGGCTTGATAGCTCATGTCATTTTAGCACTGCCTAATAGTATCCGGTGTCCGGATGTACCCCAGTCTATTTATTCTCTCACCTACTGAAGGACATCTTGGTTGCTACCACGTTTTGGCAGTTATAACTAAAGCCGCTGTAAACATCCATGTGTGAGTTTTGTGTGGAAATAAGTTTCAGCTCCTTTGGGTAAATACTAAGGAGCACAATTGCTGGATCATATGTTACAGAGTATGTTTAGCTTTGTAAAAAACTTCCAGACTGTCTTCCAAAGTGGCTGTAGTATTTTGTATTCCCATCAGCAGTGAAGGAGATTTCCTGTTGCTCCACATTCTTGCCAGCATTTGGTATTTTCAGGTGTTCCAGATTTGGACCATTCTGATCCATGTATAGTGGCATCTCATTGTTCTAATTTGCATTTCCAAAATGATGTAAGATGGGGAGCATCTTTTTATATGCTTTTTATATGCTTATTTGACATTTGTCTTTCTTTTATGGTAGATGTCTAATTAGGTCTTGGACCCATTTTTTAAAAATTTAATTTAATTTTTTTCAGTGTTCCAAAATTCATTGTTTACGCACCACACCCAGTGTTCCATGCAATACATGTCCTCCATAATACCCACCACCAGGCTCACCCAACCCCCCCACCCCCCTTCCCTCCAAAACCCTCAGTTTGTTTCTCAGAGTCCACAGTCTCTCATGGTTTACCTTCCCCTCCGATTTCTCCCAATTCACTTCTCTCCATCTCCCAATGTCCTCCATGTTATTCCTTATGCTCCACAAGTAAGTGAAACCATATGATAATTGACTCTCTCTGCTTGACTTATTTCACTCAGCATAATCTCTTCTAGTCCTGTCCATGTTGATATAAAAGTTAGGTATTCATCCTTTCTGATGGAGGCATAATACTCCATTGTATATGTGGACCATATCTTCTTTATCCATTCATCCATTGAAGGGCATCTTGGTTCTTTCCACAGTTTGATGACTGTGGCTATTGCTGCCATGAACATTGAGGTACAGATAGCCCTTCTTTTCAATACATCTGTATCTTTGGGATAAATATCCAGTAGTGCAATTGCAGGGTTATAGGGTAGCTCTATTTTTAATTTCTTAAGGAATCTCCACACTATTTTCCAAAGTGGCTGCACCAACTTACATTCCCACCAACAGTGTAAGAGGGTTCCCCTTTCTCCACATTCTCTCCAACACTTGTTGTTTCCTGTCTTGTTGATTTTGGCCTTGCTAACTAGTGTAAGGTGGTATCTCAATGTGGTTTTTATTTGAATCTCCCTGATGGCTAATGATGATGAGCATTTTTTCATGTGTCTGTTAACCATTTGTATGTTGGACCCATTTGTTAATCAGGTTGTTTGCCTTTTTCTTTTGCGTATTTCATTTCCTAGTCTTTCTCTCCTTTATCTTTATCTGCCTTTTAACTGCTCTTTGCCTTATTTTGTTTCCTTGTTCTATATAACTAAATTTGCAATATGTTATTTAAAAAAATACACAGTAACAAATCTTTGGAGAAAGTGTTAGGGAGCAAATTAAGTGAAATTAATTATCCTCATTAATACCGAAGGATAATGATGTGTACATTTGATATTTCTGAGGGAAAAAAATCATTAAGTTGTAAGCAGAGTTCCCAGTAATGTGTCTCTACCTTCTACCTCCTCTACATCTTAAGGATTCTTTCTTTCCTCTCATTCACTCCCTAAGGAAGTGCAGAAGTGCGGAAGTGCTTTTTCTCTTATATTGGCCAGTGGGAAAAAATGCCTAGTTCCTACTAGTATAGTCCAACTGTAACGTAATTCTCATACTCTTTTTTTCCTGTTGCTCTAATTTTAAGTGAAACTCCTTGCCTTCTGCAGAACTGATGGAATTTCGCCTAACACCATTTCCATGGCCTGAGGCCATTCAAAGTCCTCCCCACACTTTTTGCAAATTCCTGTTTACATTTTCATGGTTTTTCTTCTAGTTCAGTTTCCTTTCTGCTCTCAGCTTTATTTTAAGTCAGTGGTCAAAAAAAAAAAATTCAGGAATTTAGAAACTTTGCTAAAGATCTGAGAGTCATAGAAGGGATGGTCAATTGCGTCTATATCTTGCTAGCTCCTGAGTGAATAGATTTCTTTGGAAGCACCGTCAAGGCACAGGGGCTTCCTACTTTTTAGTAATCATATTGTCAATATCTATGAGACTTCTCTCCATGCCCAACCTGCTAATGAGAGTAACACAATCCTTCCTTCTCTTCTGCTAGAATACCATGTGGGATCATTATAGAAAACAATGTTCAGTACATCATTGAATGCACTTATATTAGTCAGTTTGGACTGTTATAACAAAATATCATAGACCGGGTGGCTTAAACAACATACGTGCATTTTTCACAGTTCTGGAGACTAAGTCCTAAATCAGGTCCAATATGGTCAAGGTTAAGTGAGAACCCCTTCCTGGTTTGCAGATGGTCACCCACTTGCTGTGTGCTCACGGGGACTTTCCTTGGTATGTTTGTGCGACAAGAAAGGTATATCTCTCTCTACCTCTTTTTATAAAGCCACCAGTCCTACCAAATTAGTTCTTCACCCTTATGACCTCATTTAACCTTAATTACCTCCAGATATATTCACATTGGCAGTACGGGCTTCAACATATGAATTTGGGCAGGGCAAATACATAACTCAGTTCACAGCCATACTACTCTCTTTTTAATTGCAATACCATTTATGTCTTAAGAGGCTCATGCTGAACTTTTTTTTTTTTTTTTTTAAGATTTTATTTATTTACTTGACAGAGAGAGATCACAAGTAGGCAGAGAGGCAGGCAGAGAGAGAGGGGGAAGCAGGCTCCCCGCTGAGCAGAGAGCCCGATGCGGGGCTCGATCCCAGGACCCTGGGATCATGACCTGAGCCGAAAGCAGAGGCTTTAACCCACTGAGCCACCCAGGCGCCCCTCATGCTGAACTTTTAAGTAAATTTAGGGTCATGGGGAAGGAGTTCAAAGCCTCTAACTTTAAGATTTCTCATGTGGTTATTAGGGTTAAAAGAGCTTAATATTATCAGAAACTCTTGAAGAATTAAAATAATTGAAAGTATCCGTAGACCTAAAGGGAAAAGACGATAATCCTGACTAACAAATAATCCTGACTATTCTCCCCCTACTAGGTACATATCATAGAAATTTGAGTTTATGTATTTTTTTAAAAAGATTTTATTTACTCATTTGAGAGAGAAAGCACAAGGAAGGGCAGCAACAGAGGGAGAGGAGAAGCAGACTCCACACTGAGCCGGGAGCCTGACATGGGGCTTGAAACCAGGATTCTGAGATCATGACCTGAGGTGAAGGCAGTCACTTAACCGATTGAGCCACCCAGGTACCCCGAAATCTGAGTTTAGAGTGAGAACGTAGGAGACTAAACTATGTACAATGAGCCTTATTTTCATTCATTCTACTTCATCCGTTTGAAAACGCAAAGTTGTAAATCCTGTATGTCTCATTTTAGCAAGAAGGTCTCAATTACTTTGATGTAAGGAACTTGAAAAGGAGTGGGGATTCAGAAAAAGAAGAAAGGAAGGCTCTGGGCACCACACAGAGATCAGATTATAGACTGAATTGACCTATGATAAATATTAGGAACCACAGTCACTGCTCCAGTACCAGCTCCCGGGTTTTCCTTCGCCGCGTCCTGAATCAATGTTCCACTGCATAAGCTCCCATCACAGAGCTACGGCCTTATTGACTCATTACTGGGGTTAGTCAAGTGTGGAATGGGTTAGGAGTTGCTGTCATATCCCATGATGTTGCTGTTCTGCCCCATTATCTGAGCTGGCCTAGGGCAGTGTACGGGTTATAATGCTGCTCTGCGGTGCAAGAAGCCAGAGCGTAATTGAGACCTTTAACAACACACAAGGAGAAGAGTCCAGAAGCCGAGGCACATATGCAAACAAATGAGCATGCCTCATGCTGCACATTGCTCCCTCCAAATGCTAAGGCACACTTTGAGTATTCAAGTGTAAGTGCTGAGAGAGCGGTAGGTAGGGAGGCTCTCATGGTTACAGTGAGCATTTGAAGAACAGTTGTCACAGAATGAACCTGGGGGTTTTATTTCACCCACAAGCTCTGGAGAGAGGTCCCTTTGTTTTTAGTCAGGGTTGTCAAGGACCTGGCACCAGATCTCTACGTCCCTGGGGGATTGAGCAGGCCACGTGGTAGTGTCCATAACCTTCTTATTCTGACTCAACTTCTCAGGCTACTTTCCTGGCATCTGGTTCACTATTCCCTCTTGGTAACTATACTCTTGACTCTCTCTTCCTTCAATGCAGAGTCTTTTTTTTTTTTTAAGATTTTATTTATTTATTTGGCAGACAGAGGTCTCAAGTAGGTAGATAGGCAGGCAGAGGGAGAGAGGAGGAAGCAGGCTCCCCGCTGAGCAGAGAGCCTGATGCGGGGCTTCATCCCAGGACCCCAGGACCATGACCCGAGCCGAAGGCAGAGGCTTTAACCCACTGAGCCACCCAGGCACCCCTCAATGCAGAGTCTTAAAATGCATTGGAAGCCCTGGGAACTGTGAAAACCCAGGGCAAAGGCAACAGGCAATCCCAGCTGGGTGTGGGGTTATAGAATATGAATTGAAGTTGGATTTTTTTTTTTTGCATCAAAAATAATACAACTACCCTGAAAAAAATTAACAGCCTATTTTATACATACTGAATATTATGGTAATTGTTTAAATTCACTTTAGCACTACTCATATTGTAATTAAGTGCTTGCTTAGGAATTTATTTGTTTCCTCCTATCTCCCCCATAGATGGTTAAAGTCTTGAGGGAAACGATCTAGTGTCTTTTGACTGTCATATCATCCCTACACTTAGTAAGGATTATACATCATAGATTCTCCATAAATTGTGGTTGTAAAAAGGAATGAGCCCATGGTTTTCATAACCATGGTAATTTGGTGGAAGTTAATATTATAACTTCTTTCCTTATCTTTCTGCTATTGTGGCTTTAGTACCGTTTGGGTTGGCTACTACTTTTACTTCTCTCCGAGTGGGGCTTGACTGGTTTCAGGGTGTATTCTTGTGATCTACAGTAAGGTCCACCAGGAACTATGAAGCACTTTCATGCTTCATAGAGCCTCTTTAGGTACTTAAATAGTTAGGACATCAGTGGGAGCCATGGGGTATAGATGGAAGATCAGTAGACCATATGTCAGCGACATTCTATGTTGCTGAATTGCCTTATAATGTTCTTTAATTTCTCTAAACTTTAGTTTCTTCCTTGCAAAGAAATGAAACAAAATGCCTGTTATCCTTGTTTTTTTTTTTTTTTAATCTGAAATGGGAAAACAGCCATGGCTATGCCTGACATAGAGTGCAAATTCAATTTACGTTGAACCTGATCTCCACAAAAATAAGCAGTTGTCAGATATGGTTTAGATGCATCAGATAACAAGTGGTTCTTTCCAAACCTGACCACAGGAGCAAGTTCTCCATCCTCCCAGCTGGACCCTTATTGTTTAGCTCACCGCCCACATGCCCACCACTCCAGCGCACTATCAGTACGCCTGCCCTTAGACCATTGTGGCAGCTCGTAACAGTAAGAATGTGTAAGTCATCTTGCAGAAGCCTTAGCAAAAGGGCAAATTGTGAGTAAATAATCTGAAATATAATGGTGCTAAGAATTCCATAATCTTAGGGTGAAAAGACTCTAGAATCCCCTAAACTTGAGCTGAGACTATCTTTTCTTGATCCAAAAAGTTTCAGAAATCACCCCGTGAGATTTACCAGGTCACAGTATGCAAGAATGGGCAGGGAAATGGAGGACCTGTCTTCCTCATGCTTCCTCAGGTATAGCCAGAGAGTGAACCATGGACAGAAGCCAGGAGGATGCAAGTGTAAAAATTATAGGAAAATAAAACCTTTGAAGCCTCATTAAGACACAACACCTTATCCTCCTCAATTATAAAAAAGGAGATGAGGGAGATTCTGGAATTCTTGATTTGACAATTATTCCTTTTGCAATCTCTAAGAATTTATTAGTTTTCACACCTTAGGCTATTAAACGTAATGAAAGGACAGTGTCAGGTGGATTCACAGGATGTCTTTTAAGTGAATTAGTCTTATTTTGATTATACAGAGTATAGCTACTACCCTAAAATTTGCTCATATCACTAGGATTTAAGTACTGTTTAAAGCATTTCCTCTTCATGAAATATTGCCACAGGCTTTTAAATTTTCTGTTGATTTTCAGTTATGGGATATGCATCCCACATTCATTTTCAGTAGATGCCCAGTTGATTAAGCTCTGTTAATATAATGCCTTCGTTTTAAGTCCTTTGTTAATGGTTTTATTTTTCTCCATGATTCTTCCTACTAACTTCTATTTAGCCTTCATTAAGGAGATGGAAAACCTGCCCATCACCTTCTTCTGCATCTGGCTTATGGCTGTTCTTTGAATAATAGTAATTAACATCTGTGCAGAATAATTCTTATTCACAGAGTTCTGAGACATTAATTAGTGTCATAACATCCCTAAGAGGTAAGTAATTATAATTCTCACACTTTTTACACAGGAGAGACCAAGACACATCTGGGTTAAGTCATATGCTTAAATTCATGCAAAAGAATATAAAAAAAAAAATGCACCAAGACTTGAGTTACAAAATAGATTCTCTATGCCTGACATCAGTGAGCAGTCTGTCTGCCACCTTGCTTATAGCATTACACACTGGAGTCTCCTGGATGGCTAAAAAATTTCAGTTTGATTCCTATAATCAAGACCTTGAGTGGAATCATATAAGGAGAGAAATTTTCTGAGGAGTCAAACTACCAAATGAGCATGAGTTTTGCCCATCAAGAACTCTTGGGGAAAGAGGAAGTTGTCCTATGAAGACAGGTGAAATGTATTGAAAGTTCACATAATGCTAGTCAACCACCCCTCTCCCTGTTATCATCATTGTGCCTAATGGCTTAGTGGATATTGTTCTTTCCCAAGGTTCCTACTTTGGATTCTAATCTAGAACTAAGGAGAAGAAAGTTACTGTTAAACATTTTTATATCAAACCTTAAACCATATGGATTTTAATACAAATAGTATTAAAAATAGAACATTTCAAAATTATTTGGCTTTTAAATACCAATTTAATAGCTTCCCATATAATATTTAAGGTTGGGGCATGAACCCATTAATAACAATGGATATCACTTTGGTCAAGCATAATTTTTAGGCTAACATTTATTAATAAAATTTAGGGGATTGCCATTTTGTGTGTGCACATACTTGAATATTTTCTCAATTATAAGGGATACAATTTCTTTAAAAAATTCTATTTTATTATTTTGTAACTCATTTTTGACCTCCTGGCATTTTATATGAAGAAATAAAGTTAAAATTATATGAGTCTTCCCCAAAGTTTTGTCCCAAAATCAAGACTTGTATATTTCAAATAAAAATGGAAACTGGCCCTTCTGGTTGCTTTTATGGAGACACAAAGTTAGGAGCAATTAAATGCCTTTCATGATTCTTGGCACACTTCTCCTCTCTCTGAAGTAAGGCAGAAATAAGAACCGGCATGCTGCACCTGACTAGTTCCCTCTGCCAATCTGCTGGTCAAACTCTCCTGGTCTGGATTTAATCTGGGAGAAAGGGAGACGTTGATTGTGTAAATCTGACCTAACCCTAGATTCCAAGTGAAGAGGTAGATACTATTGTCACTTTAGATAAGAATATCTTCAGATAAAATATTGACTTGCGTGATTTCTGAAATCTACATCTAGTCCAAGGCGTTATACGGCAACCCAGTGAGCTGGATTATATACCACCCTAGATAATCTTGTCCCCAAAATAAATCTAGGACTGACCTGAGGAGGAAAATCATGATGAGTGAAGGAAGCAACGAGGCAAGCAATGAGGGAAGGAAAGTCATCAGTTCTATTTAAAGGCACTGAGTGTTGTTCTACTTCTAAAATAAGAACTCAAACTGCCACCATCGCTTCACTGTCAGACTTGCCTTTCTTGAATTTATTCTCCTTCTTGTCCAAATTAATAAACGGAACCATTACTTATTCGTAGAAGAATCTTCCAAAATGCAATGGGTGGTGTCATTCACTCCCCTATGTAATCTTCAGTAGTTCCAGGGAGCCCCAAATATATTTAAATCTCCATAGGTGTAATACAGAGCGTTCATCATGTGGCTTTTATTTATTCTGCAATTTCCCACTGAAACCTCGGGGTTCATGTAGACCAGCTGTACTGCAATGATTTTATTTGGCTGAAAAAGGCATTCTGTCTCTTGATATGTCATGATGCTCTCATTAGAATGTCCTTCTCCTTTTTGTCTGTTAAATGAAATCTTACTGTTCAAGAGGCTCCGTCAAAGTCATTTTAGGAACACATTTCCTACCACTCCCCCCCGCAAACAAGTTCGTTGTTCCTTCCTCTGTCCTTCATTTGTACCTGAAACACGTCTCTATTCACACATATCACATTGTACTGTAATCACATTAAGGACAGAAATGAATTCCTTTTCTTCTTTGCTTGCAAAGCACATAATAAGGGCCCAATAATTGTTTGTTGAACTGTCGTTTCATCTTTTCTGTTATTCTCTCTGTGTAAATAATAGTGTTAAAATAATTTTTATTAATGCCTTGTGTTTTAGATACTTTATTTAAGTGCATCTCAGTTGTGTTGTCTGAAAAAAAAAACCGTGAAAATTATAATTATTCACTTCACAAGGATATCATGTAGATTAATTAGTGCCCTCAAAGTGTTCAGAAATGTAGGACATATTGTTTAGGTGTTAACTTCTATTACCTAAGTTCAGCAGTAAGTCTTTGTAAATGTCAGGAGTGAAGTTTGAGAACCTGCTGCCACAGAAAATCTGTAAGAAGGTGCAAGCTAAGTGTGAAGTTTCCTTTTAGGTAATTTTGTTTCTGAAACTTCATGTTGTTGGCTGGAAATTGAGTTTATAAGAATAGGATTAAGGGGGAAGTGGAGTGTTCAGTGTTCTGTAGACAGACATGTCACTGTGTATTTATAGACATGTGTATGTTATATAAAGAATATGTATCCTGTGTAGATAAGTATATATGATAAACCTGTACAAAATCATATATCTATTTTCTACACACGCACACACACACTCACTCACATAAATTAGTTAACTAGTTACTCCTGGTAAAACACTAAGGTTAAGGAATGCTATCTGATTCACACTTCCAATTTATGAGCACTGAAATTTTGTGATATCGCCTTTCAAACCACAGTATATATCTGTATGGTTTTAGAACCAACTTTATATCAGTCCTTTTACTGGTTCTTAGTGAATTCTTCATTTACCAACTTTGTGAATTATTGGTAAAACAGACATGGGTCCACATAACTTAAATTTTTATAAGGCTTAAAGAGCTATAAAATTCTTTCACCATATTTGAGGTAAAGTGGTTTTCTGACATTATCAGGTCCAATAGTTGGTTTGTTAGTTTTAAAACAAAAATGATTTTATTGAAGAAGCTTACAAATAACACATGTCTGACTTTAGTGGTTTATAAAAATCACAATAACTTGTCAATATTTTGATACCGTGCCAAGATCTTTCCCTTTATTCTGGATTCCCTGCTTTGAATTTTCATCTTCTTGCCCAGTCCACATCTAAAATTCATCCAATACAATTTTGAGATTTAGTTTCCTTAAAGAGGAACAAGCATTTAAAGAGATTTGAGAAGCCAGTAGAGTATAAATTTCTCTGATTTATTTTATGATTTTCCTCTCAATTTTTTAGTTTTCTGGATACACCTGAATTGATATAGAATTTTGGTAGTTTTATATTTATAGTTTTTCCAAAACATTCAACTTAATTTTCATAGAAATGATTCTCTTTTTAACATGCATATGTTCATTAATATAGCTAATGATTGATTTAAATATGTTGTTACCCAAACCATGCGCATCTAAGTCCATATTCCATGAAGTCTTTTCTGAAACTTTTCATTCACTGAATAAATACATTTTTAAAATCCTTACTGGTGCCAGACACTGTGCACTCTTTATGTTTCTGTAACAATATGTGCTTCTCATTTTGCATGTGATATTTGCCATAAAAATTAATTCAGTATTGGTGTTCCCATGGCTGTCAGGACCTAGGGCATGGAGAACAACAAGAGTCTCCCACTTTGTGGTTTATGGATTTATGATCTAACGAAGCATGCAATGGAGCAGATGAAACGACGTCAGCTAAGGAGCATTGAATATGTAGCTGCGAAATGTAACAATGCTAATTCATACGTGTGCAAAATGGGACATAGAGGTCCAACTGAATGAACACCTGTGAAAATACTTTGACTGCTGACCTAGTGCCTGGACATCCTTGGCTCTCACTTCTTGCTGAAAGGAGTCAGCACCCATTCCACCCTTAGGCATCCCCCAGCGTGGCTAACGCTACTCTAAAAAATCTGAAAAGGACCATAAACTGTCCTATAGCCACACGATCTGGCAGATGACTGCTTTTTGTCCATAATTCATATTGCATTTGTCATTATTGCATAGTGTGTTATTGCCAGTGAGATCAATTAAAAATTAATTCATTTCAAATCACCGTTGTGATGTAGTAAAGGAAAAAGCAATACAAAGTAGGGATGTGTCTTCTAGACTTTCAAACAAACAAACAAACAAAGGATGTTGTTGAATTCGTCGGATTGTTCATGACTGTGCTTGTGAGATGACTATGCTTGAGACAAAGGAAGAGTCAGCAGTCAAATTCTTGTATTTCTTTGCAGTGTGACACCTTTCCTTCTTTTTTTTTATTTTTAAGATTTTATTTATTAATTGGACAGGGACACATTGAGAAAGGGAACAGAAGCAGCGGGAGTGGGTAAGGGAGAAGCAGGCTTCCCTTTGAGCAGGGAGCCAGATATGGGGCTCGATCCCAGGACCCTGGGATCATGACCTGAGCCAAAGGCAGATGCTTAATGACTGAGCCACCCAGGTGCCCTGACACCTTTCCTTCTTAAGGGCAAAAGTTGGACGGTCCAGAGGTTTTGTTTTACTCTTTAGTAGCTTTGTCTCACAGCAGACTAAGATAACTGATATTTCACTTAAAACAAAACAAAACAAAAGACACACACAAATACACACACACACACACACGCACACACACACACACTTGTGGCACCTGGGTGGCTCTGTTAGCTGAGTGTCTGACTTTGGCTCAGGTCATGATCTCAGGGTCCTGGGATTGAGTCCTGCTTTGGGCTCCCCACTCAGCAGATAGTCTGCTTGCGAATTCTCTCTCACCCTCTGCCCCTACCCTCCTCATGCTCACTCTTGGTCTTGCAAATAAATAAATAAAATCTTAAAAACAAAAAAAACAAACCAAAAACCACCCACACTCTATATCATGGTTGCAACAAGTTTTCTGAAATACTCAGCTATTGTGTTTTCAAATAATGTTATACTTATAGGTGAGTTAGAGATATTGTAGAAATACATGTTTTAAATATGGCTTGTTGCTCTGATTCAAGACAGAAATGTCTCAGAATTTAAATGTAAGGAAAATGTTCTCGCCTCCACTGGTGATCAACATGAAGCCATCGTTCTGGATTGCAAGTCTATGGTGCCATTGCTGTCGGCGAGACTTCTATTTTTGTTGTCACTGTTGGTTTCATTCCAGCGCCGTGGATCGATGAGCTAAGGTGTCCTTGTCTTAGCAGGCGGGTGTCAGAGGTGAAAATTCCCGACGGAGCTCCACGAGTCAGTGGTGCCCGGTCATCCTGAGAGGGGACAGAGGATGTTGCTGCTGTCAAGAAATGGGGCGCCTGGGTGGCTCAGTGGGTTAAGCCGCTGCCTTCGTCTCAGGTCATGATCTCAGGGTCCTGGGATCGAGCCCCGCATCGGGCTCTCTGCTCAGCAGGGAGCCTGCTTCCCCCTCTCTCTCTGCCTGCCTCTCTGCCTACTTGTGACCTCTCTCTGTCAAATAAATAAAATCTTAAAAAAAAAAAAAAGAATTAAAACCACTTTATGATGACTAACCTGTAAAATCAGTGGAAGCTTTGCAGTTTACTCCAGGCATCAAGAACTAACATTTTATTACTAAATTCTTGCATCGCAGTTTCAAAAACACAGCAGGTCGCGTCTTGACAAATGAGGTTTTCTGTGACAGATTGAGCTAGTCTTTTCTTGTATGTGTGCAAGATTCAGGGGCTGCATGAAGCTCTGTTAAGTATTTAAAGCCACAGACCAACACGAACCTGGAAAGCATCAGAACTCAGCAAAACTGCGAAGGAACGAAGCCCCTGTTCGGCTTTACCACCTCTTCTTTCGCCGGTCCTTCCCTTGCACCCCTCTCTTGGTGCCTAGTAAATTGGTGATGGCATGGAATGATCACTGAGCTTGGAGTTAGGACTCAAGTTTGCATCTTGCCACTTAAAATAACAATGAAGCCTACACTCACAGAACTTACGTTACCAAACTAGTAAACCCTTAGCTACTCAAATACTGCTCCAAGTGATTTTATGTGCTAACTCGTTTAATCCTTAAAACCATCCATGATGTAGGGACAATCATTATCTCTATTTTACAGATAGGGAAACTGAGACATAGAGTGGGTAAGTCACTTGCCTGAGTTCACACAGCTAGTTGTACCTGGAGCTGGGACATGGATTCAGCCAGCCTTACTCTAGAGCCGTGACTCTCAGCACGATGCTCTTTGGGTTAAATGAAAGAAAATATTAAAATGTTGAGAGTACTATAATCCCTTGTGGTAGATGCTATGAAATGCTTACCTAATAGTCACTCAACTTTTCTTCCTTAGTGTGACTGCTAAATTCATTTGGGGATTTTGCAGTGCCTGGTTAAAAGACTCCATTTCCTAGCCAAAAAGAAACAATAGCAGAAATTGTTAGGTGGTAAGTCCTGGAACACCTCTTGGAGGAGAGGGTAGACAGTTGGCACATGTCTCTTTTGCCCATCACAACTTGCTTTTTCTTTTCCTTCCTGGCTATGATGGCTGGAATGCCAGTTGATACTTTGCCCTACAAAGAAGCTGTCAGTTTGTAAGCCATCTGCAGAGGCTGGGAAACCAGAAATGAACTGAGGTTCTTTTTTCTCTTTTAATTCAAATTCAATTTAAATAACCTATAGTGCATTATTAGTTTCAGAGATAGAATTTCATGATTCATCAGTTGCATATAACACCCAGTGCTCATTGCATCGAGTGACTGATGTCCTTGATGATAAATAGAGCTGCCACTCCCACCAGAGTTGCTTTACTTTGACAATGTCTTTCTGAATGCAGAAAAATGAATTTCTGCATTATTATAGCTACTTATGTCTAGTCTCTTACCATCAGTTGACATTGGGGATTGATTAAGAATTCAGTCCATTTTTAGAAATTTTAACTGAATAGAAACAGATTTTTTTCAGTGTACTCTTCATGCTAACCACCTTGAAGATGGTGGTGGGGAGAACTCAAAAGGAGTATTATGCATGAGTCTGCTACTCGAGGAGTATATGCTCTTGCTGTGGAGATAAACACATGAAGCAATATTGACATGTTTAATAGTGTTTTGTAAATTTGGTATAATCTCGAAATTAAGAAAACAACTCATAATGGCTGAAAGAGTTGGGGAGGGATTCCTGTAGATGGGCAGGGGGGCACTTGAGTTCAGTAGCAGAGGGTGAGAAAGTGACCGAAAGGTAATCAGAAAGTCAGGTCAACTGTTCCAGGAGAGGTGAGAGACACTGGTGTAACTGTAGGAATCTTTTCATGGGTCTACAAAGAGCAGTGTGTTTAGAACAGACTGCTAAACAGAGTAATGTATGGAAAAGCTCTTAGCACTGTGGCTGGTACATACTTTTCTTCTTTACGATTTTAATTTGTATCCCAGATTCTAAACTCTCCCACCCTTGAAGTGATTTTCTATATTGCTTCTAACATACTTTTTCTAAATTATAATTCAATTCGCATTGCTCTCATGCTTGGAATTATTCATTAAATTTCTGTTGGGTACAGGAAATAGTCCAAGTTCATTGTTTTGGTTTTGTAAGCTGGCCTGTGTTTTTCTCTTCAGACCTTTCCCTTCCCTGTCCTTTTCTAATATAAAATGAACTACTTGTAGATCAGCAACAAGCAATTCTCTTTTCACAAATTTATGCCTTTGAACATGCTGTGACTTCCCTCTGAAATGTCATTTCCCCCATGTCTACCAAGTAAACACCTTTTTCTTTCAACTGCCCACTTCAGATATAAGCCTGTGGCTCCAACTCAGAAAAACACAACCTATCTTTTGTGTGTGCGCATGCTGGCGGGATGTGCGTGTGTGTGTGTGTGTGTGTGTGTACTTAATTGAAAATATATTACATTTTTAAAACTTTTGAGATTTCTTAAAGAAATGCATATAACAAAAAAAAGTAAAAGGCAACTCAAAAAAAAAAAAAGAAACGTATACAACATGATACAAATAAACCAATGGGAAAACATATTAAAGGACACATATAAACAATGAATTTTGGAACACTGAAAAAAATTAAATTTAATTTAAAAAAATAAGAAAAAATAAAAGACACATAAAATTAGAATAAAAATAAAATCTATCCAAATGCAGGAATACAACGTATTATATTTAAAAAGTTTAATACAGGAGCTAAAGTTGGCTGCAAATATGGTTCTAAGCTCTTGATAGCCAGAGAGAGAAAGATACTTTGAGATTCAGAATATCCATGAGATACATTTTTTTAAAGACTAGGTGCTTAAGAACTATTTAACTTTCCATCACTCAGAATGAAATTTTTCCCAAGGGTCTTTATAAATAAGCTATTGGTTTATATACTAATAAATCTTTCCAACTGTATTTAGGATTGGTATTTAGCAGGTATGTATTGGTATAGCCATCATGGTTGTTAAAATATTGAAATACTTCCTTATTGATTGGTAAATGGCCACTGACCTGAATGTCTTGTTCTACTCTTTCTGCTGTGAACCTTCCTTCATAATTCTCTGCTTATTCTCAATACCCATCAGCCAGGGATGAAATCTAGCACAGGAGAGGGGTGCCTCCAGATCTGCTCCAACACCCTGGAAGTAGTCCTCCTGATGGGTCAGTGCCCATGCTTCACTGGGCATTAAATACGCTATCATCTCTGAATTAAAACAATATACCTCTTGGGACTTAGATACTACCCTCCCTACATTACATAGCCACATGGGTTTCTCACAGATACTTCAAAGTTAACACATCATAAATCAAATTTTTAAAAAGCTGAATAAATGAATAGATAATAACATTGAGTTTTTATGTTCTCTCTATTCGTTTCTTTAACCCAAGCTGATGGTCTAATACCAAAGTGCAATTTATTAAGAGAAAAGCTAGGAAGACTATATAATGTATATTTCTGGATGAACAGAATAACTACTTATGCTGGCAATGCTCCAAATAAAATTATCGTAGTCAAAATTTTAATAAGAATTAGCAACAGCACACTCAGTCTTTAATTTTTGGTGAGACTTGAAATTATTTTGTGTTTCTAACCAAGGAAAGATCCGCAGGCTTTGATCACATGCCAGGTTGAGGAGAGGGATAGGAATTTTCAGTGAAACTAGAGAAGTCAATCAGAACAATTGTCTGGAGAGACGGCCACTCCACCTCAATCTGGGAGTAGCAGAGGTTTTTTTCCCTCTGAAAATACTTCTGGGACCATGTCAAATATAACAAAATGGGTACCATAGTCCATTTTTACACCAGAAATCATGGCCGAGTTATGTCACCATAATAAATTGGTAAACATGTAAATTAATCCTTGATGGTCATTTTGTCTTAGTGCTGAATCAACTTTAGTGACAGAGCATTTACGTATAATGAAATGAATGCATTTTAAGTTTACAGTTCAATAAATTTTAACAAATGATCATCCATGGAACTCATCCCTGATCAAGTTATAACACTTTCCATCATCCCAACAGTTACTTTGTCCCTCTTGGCATTCAGTATCTCACCCCCATCATCACTATAAGCCCCAGGCAACCAACCACTTCTGTGCTTTTTATCATTATAGATTACTTTTATGTATTCTGAAATTTCATATTAACAGAATTGTGCAATTACTGCTTTTTGATATCTGTCTCATTCCAGCATAAAGTTTATGACAATGATCCTTGCTGTAGTTTTTCTAATCAGGAAGTAGCATTCCATTGTATAAATGCCACAATGTATTTATTCATTCAACTGCTAATGGACATTATGCTGGTTTCTAGTTTAAAAAAGTGTAAGAGCAATGCTGCTATAGATATTTACTTATAAGCCCTTTTCAGAATTTGTATTGAGATTTAAGTACCTTTGCATGAGCATATTTTGTACTTGCTTTTAGACTTCACGTTAACTTAAAGACTTAAAGAAACATCGCAAAAACAGAGAGTTCCCACTTACTCTTCACCGTAGTTCCTTTAATGTTGGCATCTTGCATAACTATGGTTAAGCTCAAAATTAAGAATGTAATATTGGTGCAACCCTGCTAGCTAGACTATAGACTTTGTCTGAAGCTCCCCTGTTTTCCACTACTGTCCCCTATATTCTGGGACTCAGTCCAGGACACCAACTTACATTTAGTTACCATTTCTCCTTGGTCTCCTCCAACCTATGGTAGTTTCTCAGCCTTTCCTTGCCTCTATGACCTTGGCACTTCTGGAGAGCAGTGGTCAGGTACTTTGTAGAATATCCCTCAGTTGAGTTCATTTGATGTTTTCTAATGATTAGACTGAGAATATGAATTTTGAGGAGAACGTCACAGGGATTCATTTTTTAAGTACATAATAAATTGTAGCATAGTGAGATCTATATGTCTTATGACTGGTGATGTGACTCTTGGTCATTTGGTTACAATGGTGCCAATAAAGTCACTATTTTTCCCTTTCTGTTCTCTATGTTATTTATGTATCTATTTATCTATCCATATATGTTAAATATATTTATTATTAAAACATACATATAATAAAATACATTCTACTTGTATTCCTATTTCCAATCTACTACCGCAGAATTCCTTCCATGTCTCTTTTGCATATCTGTCACTTTACATTACTGAGTTGTGTTCTCACAGTGAGAAAACCTGGCTCTCATCACTTACAATATATTTACTTATTTGATCAATGCTAATACACCTATAAAATAGTTTCAGAATTGCTAGCATGTACCCCTGTAAGAAGCAGACTTCCTAGTGTTATAGTGCTTTATACATTTCTTTTTTTTTTTTTTGTCTTTATCCTTAGAGTACCAAGTCAAAACATTATTTCTTCCCCCAACATGACCAGTAATCACAGCTCTACTGCTAATCAGCTCTGTGGCACTGGAAAAATTACCTGCCCTCTTTGCTTTAGTTTTATCATCCATCAGATGGGGGCATATGATAATAAAGACCTTCTCGATTGTAAATAGTAGATGTCTAGTACATAATAAACACTAGATAAGTACTTGCTGCTACTGTCACCCTTTAATCATTAACAAGACAGTAAATTGACTTGCAATTATTACACATATAATTTTGCATTGTAATTCATTTTCGTTTTCGTCCTCTTTGAGTTGAGAACTTTTTAGGGTAGGTATTAAGTCTTTATTTTTTTCTCTACACAAGTGTCTTGCATGGTAAGTTCTCAAAAGATATTTGCTGATGTCATTGAGTAGTAGGTACATGCTAAATATTAACAAAACCAAACAATATAAAACAGTAAATGTATATTAATGTACTAATAAATGATAATGGTCTAATGTTAATTTTTCCTCATCATAAGTTTATGTTTTGGTATAATTCATCTTGAGAAAGTACATATTCACATAAGCATATATCTCTCTTCTAGAAACTTACAGAATGATGTCTAAAACTCCCATCTATTTGATCTCTCCCTTTGGATCAACAGTTTTTTTCAAACTCCTTTGAAGGCAAAATCCAACATGATGTGTCATAAGAGCTAATCAAATCTCTTTTATCTTTCTATCTCAAAAAAAAAAAAAGTCTTGGCCAAGATGGCACAAAAGGAGGAGGAAATCAGGAGATGGGAAGGTAAGAATACCGAGATTGCAATTACTCTGCATCAAGCACAACTATTTAGCAAGGATTAAGATGCAAATATTAAATCATGATTTCCTTTTAGGGGAAGAGAGAACATCTTTCATAATAACAGATTTTATTCTTATTGCAATAACCTGGTTGTTGTGTGCCCTTTAATTTCTGTGAGTATTTTGCCTGTTAAAGCTTTAGAGAGGTATAAGAGATATTTTTATCTGTCTTTATTATTTGAACCTATAATTAGGAGCTACTTTACCCTAGAGAAATATATATATGAATAAAATGACAGCTACATAAGTTTCATATTATTTTATTAAACCTCCAAGGAATATAGAGAAATCATGTTCTAGGGAGTCAGGAGGTAATCTGTATTATCCTGAATATAATAATTTGGAATTATAGAACAAAATTAATATAAAGTAAGTACAATATTTTTAGAACTGTTAACATTTGTGCTTTAGCAATAACATTTGACAATGTTTAAATAGCTAACAAAAAAAGGAATTTACTTTGCTTAAAAAAATACTATTTAACCAAAATGATGAATGTAATTTCTGGTTTCTGGAGAATTTTCATAGTGTAATGTCAGGAAAGAAGACAAGATTATTAAATAATAAACTGATTTCCTCAAATTTTCAAAAACACCTCATAGGTCAGATTCATATGCACTAGTACAACTTAGTAGACTGTCAAATATTACAAATTTTTACCAGGTTCTGGGTATTATTTCTCTGAATTGAGACAAAATTTACTGCCTTAGAGAAAGAGACACATTCTTTGTATTTTCACTATCATGGCACACTAACCATAAGCTTTGGTTTCTATGGAAGCAGGAACACTCAATTGCTATATATTGAAAAATAAAAACTGTGTTATTGTGTTGTAGTTAAGATAATAAAATATCTGCAGTGAAGGTACACACTACTTATCAATTTTTACTCATAAACCATTTATTGATTAGGCAATCTGGTCAATGCACTGGACTCTACATTTGAGAAATACAAAGATTAAAAAAAATCCTATTTCTGTACATACAGAATTACAATACAAGTTTGGAATTGAAAAGGGGCCTGATTAATGTATTTAGAATTATGCAAATGAAAGGTAATACTAAAATTATGTTAGGTTACAATGAAATAAACCACAAAGAAAAGCTTGGTGACTGCTTAGAAAAGGACTTGCCTTTTGTCTACAATGACTTTGTGGCATCAAGTCATAATCATTTAATATTAGCATATTTCGGGGAGGAGACAGCTAGAAAATATGATGGTAAACACACATAAACATTTTATTTTCTAACTAATTAATTATTTTTTAAATCATATACTGTTTCTTGGGGTGCCTGGGTGCCTCAGTCAGTAAGCATCTGACTTAGGCTCAGGTCATGCTCACTGGGGGCTCTGTTTGTCTCTCTGTCCCTCTCCCCACCACC
Organism: Martes martes; assembly: GCF_963455335.1. Lineage (NCBI taxonomy): Eukaryota > Metazoa > Chordata > Mammalia > Carnivora > Mustelidae > Martes > Martes martes. Next base: position 93,430 of record NW_027666361.1, read on the forward strand.
CCCGGTCATGCTCTCTCTCTCTCTCTCTCAAATAAGTAAACAAAATCTTAAAAATAAACAAATCGTACATTGTTTCCTTGTTTAGCATCGCAGAGTTTAAGTTTTCTTCACATTTAAAGTGTTCTTAGTATAAAGATTCTTTTAAAGTGCTTTTGGGTCTTGGCGAATATGCATATTTGACATTGCAAGTACATATTGCTTTTTCATAACACGATATTAATCATTTGGCACCATTCAGGTTGTTAATAGAATTTCAAAGCACAGCAAAGAACACCGCGGTATTGTTTGCATTTTTCATTTAGCTGAATACATAGATTTGTTTTTCTTTTAACTGACTTCAGCATTGCTGGAAGTTAAACAACTTTCCTTGAGAGTGAGCCAGAAGCTTTTGACAGATACATTTGAATGACTTAAAATGATCGGTCAAATCAGCCTCCTTGTTTCAAAAATCATCTAATCTGTTCTGGGATCGTTGTCAGTTTTAATGGCTTCAGATTTCCCAATGTCAAAATAAAATTCAATCTTGTTTAGTCATAAGTTTATTCTTCTTGGGTTGGTTCTGTGGTGCAAAAGGCCATTGCTTTACAAGAAGGTAACTAAATGCTGTAATTCTTCCCGTGATGAATATTTACTTTATTTATAGTATGTACTTCGTAGGTCTAGGTCCATCTATCCTGCTGATACAAAATCCTTTTGTTTCAAAGATGCTAGATGTGGGTTAATGGATATCAGAAAAATAAAACAAGAAGGAGAAAAACGTATGGCTTCCCACTGTTTGTACAAAATCCATTACATGCACACATATTTTTAAGGAATGTGGCTCGTCCTACACAAACACAGGTTAATTTATTGTTTCAGCCAAATGGATGTGTGAGTCCAGATGGGAACCCTCAATTATTTGAGCAGATTTGACAATAGTGCTCTGAACAACAGCTACCTGCCCTGGACGGTGTGGTCATTCTCCCAGAAAAAAGTCCCATAGAATCTAAATCACTTTCAGTGACTCTATAGCTAAGAGCTTCAGGAGAAAGAATTGTTCTGCTTCACTAGAAGCAGAAAAAAATATTCAGGTTGCTTTGCAAGAGACTGTTTCTATTTTTCAAACTTTATTGTTTTTTGAATTATGAACGCAATAGTGTTCATTGTAATAAATCCCAAATATACAGAATAAAATATTATAAAACTTCAAGCCTTTCCCCATACTGTCTCCCTCCCCAAGGATGATTATTGTTGGGTGTATTTTGAGATTTTAGTGTATCCATTCTCACTGTGTGAACATTCCCATATACATTGAACGGAACTACATCCTATATAATCATTAAGCTTATCTCATAGAGATCTACTACAATCTTTTTTTAAAAAGGAGATTTTAGGGGCCCTTGGGTGGTTCAGTAGTTAGTCATCTGCCTTTGGCTCAGGTCATGATCCCAGAGTCCTGGGATCGAGCCCCGCATTGGGCTTCTTGCTTAGTGGGAAACCTGCTTCTCCCTCTCCCATTCCCCCTGCTTATATTCCCTCTCTTGCTGTCTCTCTCACTGTCAAATAAATAAATAAATAAAATCTTTAAAAATAAACAAATAAAATTTTAAAAATATATATATTTATTTGTCAGAGAGAGAGAGAGAGAGAGCGAGCAAGCAGGCAGAGGGAGAAGCAGGCTCCCTGCTGAGCAAGGAGTTTGATGTAGGACTCGATCCCGGGACCTTGGGATTATGACCCAAGTCAAAGGCAGATGCTTAACCACCTTGGCATCCCTATCTACCACATTCTTCAACACTGCTGCAGAATATTTTATTATGTGGACATGCTATTCTTTCCTCAATATTTTCCTATTACAGGCGGTATAGGTTGACTCATTTCTTATTTTTCTGTAATAAACATGCTGTTATAAATACTTCCGTATAGAAATCTTTGCAAATATTTACCATATTCTTATAGGATTCTTGGAAGTAAAGTTATTGTTACAAAGACTTGTGTATTTAATATTTGAATCGATAATACCAAATTGTTTATAAGAACAAGATTGTGCTTTTTGACATCCACACCAGTGTCTGACTATTTTCTACATTTTCACAAATGCCAGTTATTATCATTATATTTATTCTCATTTTATTTTGTGCATTTAGATATTTCATCACCTGGAATTTATTTCATGTATAGTGTGAAGTGGAACTCAAACATTTATGCATTGCTTATCCTTTTCCTACCAATTTTATTAGGAACTGTATTCTCAAATGCAATGCATGTGTTGGTTAAAGTTCTCAGATGCAAATGGCAAAATCTATTTGGCCTAATCTCTGCCTAAAAGGAATTTGTTTCAAGATGTTATATAGCTCACAGGGTCATCAAGTTGCTAGAAAAAGAGATTAGAATTAAACTTCCAGGACACTTCCTGAACCATTGTGCCTCACCAGCCCAGACAACAAGCACACACAACCACAGGGCAATGACACATCAACAACTACTACTCAAGCCATAAAAAATGGAATCCTGTTGATCCACATGGGTTGGACTGACATTAAGTTTCACATAACTGCATTTTACTACAGGAAGCTGATCCACATGCCTGTCCCTGGTTATAGCAGAGGCTAGAAATACCAGATTTTATTGAATCTAAGACGCTATCAATTGTAAAATATATGATTATTTTATGTACCACTAATGAAAAGAAAATGCTGACCATTAAAATCTGGTGTAATGCTTTCACTTAGAGTTTTTAATTTATAATTATCCCTTTTTAAGTAAACTGTACCTCCAACATGCTCTACTGACTGAGATAGCCAGGCGCCCCTAGGATCACTATTCTTAAGAGGGCTGCCTTCTTTGATGAAGAAGACCTCCTAATACATAAATACAAAAAAAAAAAAAGTACAGAATTTCACATTTGTAATTTCTTAGTGAAAGGATAGCATCAGAAAAAAGAGCTTTTCATAGATGTGAAAAAGTCTACAGCATGTATGTATGCAAATGAAAAGAAAATGCTACAGAAGAAAATTCATCAAGTAAGTAACAGTGAATACTTCTGGGGATGATATTGAGATGAGGAAAAGAAGGAGAAAGTTTAAAGAAAGACTTGCATTTTTTATTTATTTAGTTTCTGTTAGAATTTTTTTTTTTTTTACAACAAAGAAGGATGCACGGAATCCTTATGTAGGTAAAATGTTAATTAACATTTCTATAAGGATATAGAGTAATATAATCGAGATATCAGCTGGGTCCTTCCTGCCCAATGAAATCTAGTATTGCCATAAAACTCCAGCTCTTTGGCCTGCGGAATTGCTAGTCGCCAGATTTCAAGAATTTACTCTTTATGGTCTTTTGTGCTTTTTGCTCTATCCTTAGATGCTCTGTGTTATAGTAGATGGGCTAAGACATATAGCTTGACAACGCTTAGGTCTCTAAAGATCCATTCACATGAAAGCTATGGGGACAATACAGACTTCTATGAAGATTTTACATGGAAAGTGAGGGAGGAGTCAAACTACACAATCTAAAATACTTATTTACCGTTCTGATTTGCAAAGCCCCTCTCTCCTTGCACATAGCTCCAAAACTTCTTGGGTTCTCTCTCTCCCTCCCTCCCCAATTTTCAATTTCTATTTGCCTTGGTTATTTAGCTCTTCCTGCCAATTTTCAGTCATTAACATTTCAAGGTGCCTCTGTAGAAAACAGCAATGACTTTGGAAAGAAGCTATTGTTATATGAGTCAATGATTATTATCAGTCATGTTATGCCTTCCTCCCTTGAAAGAAAAAACAAATATTTGTAATTGTTAATACTTGTCTGATTCAGGGCTCACTGCCTTTCCTTGTACTTGGAATTTTTTTGTTGGTACTTTCTGTCTAACATAGAAAGTAGCTCTCAACTTCTTGAAGGTTCCCATTAAGCACACCGGACTCTAGTCTACCTCGTTCAGGAAGGGCTTCTGCATCTGGGTTGAGTCATACTTGGATGAACTTTTAGTTCCCCAATTGCTTCCAGTCCTAAAGAGATGATTCTGTGTTGTTCTGTGGGGAATGCTTCCTCTCTTCCTCATCCCAAATTATCTCCATTTACTATGATAATTTATGGAGACAGTCAGGGCTCTTGGTGCTGTGTGGTTCCCTAAAATATTCTGCACCAAACTACTTCTGCAGTGACTTACCATAACCAAACTAGATTTTTCAAGCTAAGTTCAATAGTACCTGCTTGTAGGGCTCATTTCAGTCATCTCTCATTTGAAGGTATATGCAGAGGACTATTCAGATATCCATCATCTAAAATTGCAAAAAAAAAAAAAATCTTGGAGTAAAACCAAATGTCAATCAATAATGGAATGAATATATGTATTTCATTGGAATATGCAGTGGGATACAAGATGGCAATGAAGAGTCAATGATTCAGAGCTATATGCAGCAAACCACATAAATCTCATGATCATGACATGGAAAACAAGTCATATGTGACTAGCCATAGTATCAATCCATTTATATAATGTCCAAAAGCACACACATTCAAACAAAATAAAAACATATAACATTACAAATATAGGTGGTAAGACTATAAATAAAAGTAGGAGGATGATACCCCATGAATTCAGGCTGCTGTTATCTCTGAAAGAAGGCAAACAGGCAGAATTGGAGAGGCATACTCAGAGGGCTTCAAAAACAGTCTTAATAATTTATTTCTTAAACTTGATGGTAGTCAGACAGAGGTTTTTGTCTCATTATTCTTTATGCCTTACATAAAATCATATTTTGTATATAATTATATATCTCAATATTTATATCTAATTTTGTGTATCATCAATATTTAAATCTAAAATAATAACTTCAAACTCTTGAGCTATATTAGTCTGATTCTGAGATTGGTTTTAATTTTTGAAATGCATTATTTGGAATATGTTTAGGAACTATGGTTCACTGGAGCTCAGACATAACAAAGCAATAGGCTTGAGAGAAGTAGCCAGTACTGGCCCAAGAAACCAAGTTTGCTGCCATTTCCCATGTTTTTGTAATTTTAGGAAGAGAAACTATTTTGTTGGTGAAAAATGCTAGTTGTGGCCTATTACACCATGCTAATAAGGTACCTTGACCCTGAGAAATTCCTCAGAGATTAGACACATGGCCCCTTGAAATACCCTAGAGGCTGAACTCCAAGAACAGGATGAATGGCATGAGATAACATCAGATAGAGTTTGATCCTGGAGATTTCTGTGAAGCAGAAAGAAGCTATTTGGAATATCTTCCTCAGTTTTCTAGGGGAATCAGACCTGATAATTAAGAACAACTGTCTGAGGAGAAACCAGCAACTAATGAAAAGCACTGAATATGAAGCCCTACAACCTTAAAATCAGTTCTCAGCTTGTATCTCTCGAAAGTACATTTACGTCTACACTGACAGGCACTCCCATGGTTGCCCAGAGCATCAGCCGCTAGCAACTAAACGCTGCCACCCAGAAAAGACGAATTGTTTTCACATACGCTCTGTTTGCAAAAGTCAGTCAACAGCTATACCTGACCTTAGGAGGACAGGTGGCACAGCTCTCCCGTACAGAAGTGTTTGCACATGCACGCACAAGCAGTCATGCCTACGACCGGGACAAGGAACCTGAAAGCAGTTCACTGGAACTTTTAATTTATCAATGTATAAATGTCTCCATAGGAAAAAAAAAAAAGTTATATGATCCCTAAACTAACCAGTGTCAGGCAAAAATATCAACTGCTAACCCAGGGAGTATTAAGAAATCTCTTGTCCAATATGTCTGCCTTCACTTACTCACTAGAAGAGGTGATATTAATAACTCCCTAAGAAACGGAAACATTTATTATATAAACATTCATCACATAATGGAGTTCATGACCCCACCCAGCGTATAGCCAAACAGAATTTTTGCCCTTTTGAGAGGTTCCCCTTGGAAGAAAAGATAAATCTCCTACACATCATTTCAACAGACTCTTCGAGATCACAGTCTACTTGGGTTAAAAAAAAATAAGGAAAATATGTTGGGAAAGAGAAAAATGTGTGGGAAATGGGAGAATATTATTTAAAACAGAACAGCAGGAGATTAATTTTGAACACTTTTGCCTAAACTACTTGTCCATCTTTTCTGTAGACATGGAAATCAGTTTTTTTTTTTTTTTAATCAAATGGTCATCAGCCCTGTAAATGAAAACTGTGACTCTCCTTCTGCTATGACAAAAATTAGGGGGGACATCTAGCTGGAAGGGATATTAAATTCCATTTTATACTTCTCTCTTTGAGAAATTCCACCTTAGAACAGGCCAAGTCAGAAGAGTTTAAAGTCATGCTTTGTATATTTCTCTCTATCTTTATTAGCCACTTTTTTTTCTACAAGGCTTGAAATGTCCTTGGCTATAAAAAAGGTGAAATTTCATTACTCTCTATTAGCAGTTTTCAAAGATTTATATGCTTAAGGTCCTCATAAGGTGGTTGTGAAAAAAAAATCCTATTCCTAGATGTTATCTCTGAAGATTCTGACTCAGAAGATCTCAGGTAGGGTCCAGCAACTTCCATTTTAAACCAGAACCCCTGTTGCTTCCATTGTCAGAGATCTGCATGCCATCTTTTGAGGAACACCATTATAAAGTGATGGGCAACATGCATAAGTCAGTCCATCCAAGTATTCTTTCAAAACCTGCAATAAAACGGATGACCAGGAGACTGGCTGGTTAGTCATAAAAATAAGATTGTTTTCATGTAATCTTCCATAATCACTCTGCATTCATATGTAGTGATGACCAGATGAACAAATTCATTGAAGCTGTATTTCAACACATTGATAGTGACCTTGAAGTACTATGTATAAATGTGAATGATATTTATGTGCATACACATATACAATAGTCATAATATTGCATTGGGATTTTCTTAAAGTAGATTTTAATCTAAGATTATTGCTTGCTTATTATGTTTGTTTGTTTGTTTGTTTTAGTGACATCATATAGATAATGAAGCAAACATATGGTTGAAAAATACCATCCCGGGATGCCTGGGTGGCTCAGCCGATTAAGTGACTGCCTTCGGCTCAGGTCATGATCCCAGCATCCTGCGATCGAGTCCCACATCAAGGCTCCTTGCTCAGCAGGGAGCCTGCTTCTCCCTCTGCCTCTGCCTGCCACTCTGCCTGTGCGCTCGCTCTCTCTGACAAGTAAATACATAAAATCTTTATTAAAAAAAAAAAAAAGAAAAATACCATCCCTCCACCCCAAGGTAGTCCAGTTCATTCTCCTTGTTTCTGAGGGTTTTCCGCTTTAAATTTAAAGGCTCGATAAATGGGAACTAAAATTTAAAAAAATAATTAAGCATTTAAATATAAAGCTATTTTTAAAAATAGTTAATAATACCAGCCTTTAGGAATAATCAAATCATATACTGGTTTATTACTTTTTAATCTTTTAATCTTTTCCCAAGTATTTGTGTTTAACTGATAGATATAATTTAATATAATGCCCTTATTTACTTAATTTAAACACCAGTTTCATATCTTTAAATGCTCTCATTCTTTGCTAGCCTTATTTCAATGTTCTTGGACTACTTTAGTAATAATTTCTCTGCTTACATAAGCTATACCCTACTTTCTCCCACTTTGCTCCTTGCTCTACAAGACTAGGTTAATTCCCCCAATCATGCAGTTCAGAGTACTTACCCCAATTTAAACTATATATTATGCTATTTTACTGCTGTGATTATAGTGGGAGTTATTTATGTGATTATCTGTTTCTCTTTCTCACTAGACTGTAAGATCCAGAATACCTGGGACTATTAATCTGTCATTTTTGTCATTGTAACTACAAGGCATAGGATTGTAACTTGCTACTTGCTATAGGTTCTTTATAAATGACCATAGGCATATTTTATCATTCTAGTCATGCTTTACCCAAACTTCTGTGTAGTTTAATGAAAATATATTCTGATATCTCAGGCACATTTAGAAGAGAGACAGAGTAGTCCCACCTGGCATCTATTAACAGATAGAACTGAAGGGAGGGTAGCCAAAATATAATACAGTATATGCCCTCAGTTGTTCCTCCTGGCCCAGTCTCTAAAACTGGCATCTGGAATCTGAGATAAAAGCAATAGTGAAAATGATAGAGCTGTTTCACTAGAATCTGGCCTGTAAGAACCTGATAAGATTGGTTCCAATAATGAACTGAGAAGAAAGAGGACAGAGGTTGTTTTTGTTTGTTTGTTTGTTTGTTTGACAGACAGATCACAAGTAGGCAGAGAGAGGAGGAAGCAGGCTCCCTGCTGAGCAGAGAGCCTGATCCCAGCACCCTCGGATCAGGGCCAGAGCTAAAGGCAGAGGCCTTAACCCACTGAGCCAACGAGGCGCCCCAAGGACAGTGGTCTTTAGGCCAGAGCCGTTCTTTGAATATCAGGGCTCTTATCCCTGAGCTTTAACAGTAAATTCCACACTTGCAGTATTTAACCTTGTAGGACTTTTTTATTTACTCACTTTTCTGTCATGGACAACAAAGATAATTTTGTTGAATGACTAAATAGTGAAAAGAAAATTAGTTCTAGAACATGCATGAGACTCTACCCTACTGGCTATCATATGTATTTAAAAGCATTGCAGGACCTGAAACTTTGATGAAATGAGTGAGAATTCAGGAAATGTAATTTGTGCCTGCTGCTATGACCTTAATTTATTTTCCTCATAGTGTGACTTATAAACTCTAAATTATGCCAAAAAACCATAACACTTCTCTTCCTTGTAAGATTG
>NW_027666360.1:0-62618 GCF_963455335.1 Martes martes
GGACGGGCGAAGGGCCGAGCCCCTGCCATGGGACTGTTTCAGCGGGACGCCTTGGCCCAGCAAGCCCCACTCCGTCCCGGGAGGAGAGAAGCGGCTGTGACCCCCTAGAAGCACGGAGCAAGGCGCCCAGCCCTCGCCTCTGGCACGCGCTTCCCGGAGGGGGCTCTGTCAGCTCCCCCTTCCCCGAAAGCACCGCGCCTGCTCTCAGACGCGGAAAGCGATGCAAACACCCTGCCGGCTGGGGCCTCCACCCCAGGGAGCTGCGGGTGCCGCCAGCACCTCGGGGCCGACAGCGGCTTCGGGGAGTCCAGGCGGTCGCACGCCTGGGCCTGAAAACCGAGGGAGACAGCAGGTCCCTCCAGGCCGAGCCACGGTGCGCTGCGGGGGAGAACGTCCGCCCAGGGAAAGACGAGTGCGAAGAGGGAAGCGGGCAGGAGAGAGGAAGGGCGCGCTTCGTGAGGCCCGAGCGCCCGGGCCGTGGGGCCGGCTTCTCCCGGGCCGGCGCCTCGCGTCCTCCCCGGGGAAGCGGTGGGCTGACTCGCCGTGGGTGGGGACGCCGTGGGTCAAGCCCCTCGACCTCCCCGGGAGAGACAAGGCAGGGTGGAATGCCATCCCCGTCCACGTCCGCACACACGTCGCTGCACGGAGCAGGAGGCCTTCTCGGCGCGGAGCCTGTTCACCTCGAGCGAGCACCACCGCCTTCCCTCCGAGAGGCCAGCCTGAAGCCGAGCTGCCTTCCGCGGGCAGGCCTCCTTGGCGAAGGGAGAAAGCTGGGCCGCGGCAGGGTGGGGCGGAAGCCGCAGGAAGGCTGCCGGCCGGGCCTCAGGTGGGGGGGCCATCCTGGAAGGGGGCCCCCGACCCCGGCCTCGGCGAAGCACGCGCGGGGACATCGGAAGCAGCTTCTGCTGGGACCGAGCGGCCGGACCCACCGCAGAGCAAACCCACTCGCTCCGAGGCTGCGGGAGGCCTTCTGGCGGCAGCCCCGCTTGGCGGAGCCGGGCGCCCGCGCGCAGTCGAGCCCACCGGAGCCGGCGTTCGGAGGGCACCGGGCTGCACACCCGGCTCGCGGGGAGGTCGGGAGGGCGACGCCGGCCTGCAGGCCCACCTCTCCGGGGGCCGCCCTGAGCAGGGAGGCCAGCCTGAAACGGACGGGCGAAGGGCCGAGCCCCTGCCATGGGACTGTTTCAGCGGGACGCCTTGGCCCAGCAAGCCCCACTCCGTCCCGGGAGGAGAGAAGCGGCTGTGACCCCCTAGAAGCACGGAGCAAGGCGCCCAGCCCTCGCCTCTGGCACGCGCTTCCCGGAGGGGGCTCTGTCAGCTCCCCCTTCCCCGAAAGCACCGCGCCTGCTCTCAGACGCGGAAAGCGATGCAAACACCCTGCCGGCTGGGGCCTCCACCCCAGGGAGCTGCGGGTGCCGCCAGCACCTCGGGGCCGACAGCGGCTTCGGGGAGTCCAGGCGGTCGCACGCCTGGGCCTGAAAACCGAGGGAGACAGCAGGTCCCTCCAGGCCGAGCCACGGTGCGCTGCGGGGGAGAACGTCCGCCCAGGGAAAGACGAGTGCGAAGAGGGAAGCGGGCAGGAGAGAGGAAGGGCGCGCTTCGTGAGGCCCGAGCGCCCGGGCCGTGGGGCCGGCTTCTCCCGGGCCGGCGCCTCGCGTCCTCCCCGGGGAAGCGGTGGGCTGACTCGCCGTGGGTGGGGACGCCGTGGGTCAAGCCCCTCGACCTCCCCGGGAGAGACAAGGCAGGGTGGAATGCCATCCCCGTCCACGTCCGCACACACGTCGCTGCACGGAGCAGGAGGCCTTCTCGGCGCGGAGCCTGTTCACCTCGAGCGAGCACCACCGCCTTCCCTCCGAGAGGCCAGCCTGAAGCCGAGCTGCCTTCCGCGGGCAGGCCTCCTTGGCGAAGGGAGAAAGCTGGGCCGCGGCAGGGTGGGGCGGAAGCCGCAGGAAGGCTGCCGGCCGGGCCTCAGGTGGGGGGGCCATCCTGGAAGGGGGCCCCCGACCCCGGCCTCGGCGAAGCACGCGCGGGGACATCGGAAGCAGCTTCTGCTGGGACCGAGCGGCCGGACCCACCGCAGAGCAAACCCACTCGCTCCGAGGCTGCGGGAGGCCTTCTGGCGGCAGCCCCGCTTGGCGGAGCCGGGCGCCCGCGCGCAGTCGAGCCCACCGGAGCCGGCGTTCGGAGGGCACCGGGCTGCACACCCGGCTCGCGGGGAGGTCGGGAGGGCGACGCCGGCCTGCAGGCCCACCTCTCCGGGGGCCGCCCTGAGCAGGGAGGCCAGCCTGAAACGGACGGGCGAAGGGCCGAGCCCCTGCCATGGGACTGTTTCAGCGGGACGCCTTGGCCCAGCAAGCCCCACTCCGTCCCGGGAGGAAGAAGCGGCTGTGACCCCCTAGAAGCACGGAGCAAGGCGCCCAGCCCTCGCCTCTGGCACGCGCTTCCCGGAGGGGGCTCTGTCAGCTCCCCCTTCCCCGAAAGCACCGCGCCTGCTCTCAGACGCGGAAAGCGATGCAAACACCCTGCCGGCTGGGGCCTCCACCCCAGGGAGCTGCGGGTGCCGCCAGCACCTCGGGGCCGACAGCGGCTTCGGGGAGTCCAGGCGGTCGCACGCCTGGGCCTGAAAACCGAGGGAGACAGCAGGTCCCTCCAGGCCGAGCCACGGTGCGCTGCGGGGGAGAACGTCCGCCCAGGGAAAGACGAGTGCGAAGAGGGAAGCGGGCAGGAGAGAGGAAGGGCGCGCTTCGTGAGGCCCGAGCGCCCGGGCCGTGGGGCCGGCTTCTCCCGGGCCGGCGCCTCGCGTCCTCCCCGGGGAAGCGGTGGGCTGACTCGCCGTGGGTGGGGACGCCGTGGGTCAAGCCCCTCGACCTCCCCGGGAGAGACAAGGCAGGGTGGAATGCCATCCCCGTCCACGTCCGCACACACGTCGCTGCACGGAGCAGGAGGCCTTCTCGGCGCGGAGCCTGTTCACCTCGAGCGAGCACCACCGCCTTCCCTCCGAGAGGCCAGCCTGAAGCCGAGCTGCCTTCCGCGGGCAGGCCTCCTTGGCGAAGGGAGAAAGCTGGGCCGCGGCAGGGTGGGGCGGAAGCCGCAGGAAGGCTGCCGGCCGGGCCTCAGGTGGGGGGGCCATCCTGGAAGGGGGCCCCCGACCCCGGCCTCGGCGAAGCACGCGCGGGGACATCGGAAGCAGCTTCTGCTGGGACCGAGCGGCCGGACCCACCGCAGAGCAAACCCACTCGCTCCGAGGCTGCGGGAGGCCTTCTGGCGGCAGCCCCGCTTGGCGGAGCCGGGCGCCCGCGCGCAGTCGAGCCCACCGGAGCCGGCGTTCGGAGGGCACCGGGCTGCACACCCGGCTCGCGGGGAGGTCGGGAGGGCGACGCCGGCCTGCAGGCCCACCTCTCCGGGGGCCGCCCTGAGCAGGGAGGCCAGCCTGAAACGGACGGGCGAAGGGCCGAGCCCCTGCCATGGGACTGTTTCAGCGGGACGCCTTGGCCCAGCAAGCCCCACTCCGTCCCGGGAGGAGAGAAGCGGCTGTGACCCCCTAGAAGCACGGAGCAAGGCGCCCAGCCCTCGCCTCTGGCACGCGCTTCCCGGAGGGGGCTCTGTCAGCTCCCCCTTCCCCGAAAGCACCGCGCCTGCTCTCAGACGCGGAAAGCGATGCAAACACCCTGCCGGCTGGGGCCTCCACCCCAGGGAGCTGCGGGTGCCGCCAGCACCTCGGGGCCGACAGCGGCTTCGGGGAGTCCAGGCGGTCGCACGCCTGGGCCTGAAAACCGAGGGAGACAGCAGGTCCCTCCAGGCCGAGCCACGGTGCGCTGCGGGGGAGAACGTCCGCCCAGGGAAAGACGAGTGCGAAGAGGGAAGCGGGCAGGAGAGAGGAAGGGCGCGCTTCGTGAGGCCCGAGCGCCCGGGCCGTGGGGCCGGCTTCTCCCGGGCCGGCGCCTCGCGTCCTCCCCGGGGAAGCGGTGGGCTGACTCGCCGTGGGTGGGGACGCCGTGGGTCAAGCCCCTCGACCTCCCCGGGAGAGACAAGGCAGGGTGGAATGCCATCCCCGTCCACGTCCGCACACACGTCGCTGCACGGAGCAGGAGGCCTTCTCGGCGCGGAGCCTGTTCACCTCGAGCGAGCACCACCGCCTTCCCTCCGAGAGGCCAGCCTGAAGCCGAGCTGCCGGCAGGCCTCCTTGGCGAAGGGAGAAAGCTGGGGCCGCGGCAGGGTGGGGCGGAAGCCGCAGGAAGGCTGCCGGCCGGGCCTCAGGTGGGGGGGCCATCCTGGAAGGGGGGCCCCCGACCCCGGCCTCGGCGAAGCACGCGCGGGGACATCGGAAGCAGCTTCTGCTGGGACCGAGCGGCCGGACCACCGCAGAGCAAACCCACTCGCTCCGAGGCTGCGGGAGGCCTTCTGGCGGCAGCCCCGCTTGGCGGAGCCGGGCGCCCGCGCGCAGTCGAGCCCACCGGAGCCGGCGTTCGGAGGGCACCGGGCTGCACACCCGGCTCGCGGGGAGGTCGGGAGGGCGACGCCGGCCTGCAGGCCCACCTCTCCGGGGGCCCGCCCTGAGCAAGGGAGGCCAGCCTGAAACGGACGGGCGAAGGGCCGAGCCCCTGCCATGGGACTGTTTCAGCGGGACGCCTTGGCCCAGCAAGCCCCACTCCGTCCCGGGAGGAGAGAAGCGGCTGTGACCCCCTAGAAGCACGGAGCAAGGCGCCCCAGCCCTCGCCTCTGGCACGCGCTTCCCCGGAGGGGGCTCTGTCAGCTCCCCCTTCCCCGAAAGCACCGCGCCTGCTCTCAGACGCGGAAAGCGATGCAAACACCCTGCCGGCTGGGGCCTCCACCCCAGGGAGCTGCGGGTGCCGCCAGCACCTCGGGGCCGACAGCGGCTTCGGGGAGTCCAGGCGGTCGCACGCCTGGGCCTGAAAACCGAGGGAGACAGCAGGTCCCTCCAGGCCGAGCCACGGTGCGCTGCGGGGGAGAACGTCCGCCCAGGGAAAGACGAGTGCGAAGAGGGAAGCGGGCAGGAGAGAGGAAGGGCGCGCTTCGTGAGGCCCCGAGCGCCCGGCCGTGGGGCCGGCTTCTCCCGGGCCGGCGCCTCGCGTCCTCCCCGGGGAAGCGGTGGGCTGACTCGCCGTGGGTGGGGACGCCGTGGGTCAAGCCCCTCGACCTCCCCGGGAGAGACAAGGCAGGGTGGAATGCCATCCCCGTCCACGTCCGCACACACGTCGCTGCACGGAGAAGGAGGCCTTCTCGGCGCGGAGCCTGTTCACCTCGAGCGAGCACCACCGCCTTCCCTCCGAGAGGCCAGCCTGAAGCCGAGCTGCCTTCCGCGGGCAGGCCTCCTTGGCGAAGGGAGAAAGCTGGGCCGCGGCAGGGTGGGGCGGAAGCCGCAGGAAGGCTGCCGGCCGGGCCTCAGGTGGGGGGGCCATCCTGGAAGGGGGCCCCCGACCCCGGCCTCGGCGAAGCACGCGCGGGGACATCGGAAGCAGCTTCTGCTGGGACCGAGCGGCCGGACCCACCGCAGAGCAAACCCACTCGCTCCGAGGCTGCGGGAGGCCTTCTGGCGGCAGCCCCGCTTGGCGGAGCCGGGCGCCCGCGCGCAGTCGAGCCCACCGGAGCCGGCGTTCGGAGGGCACCGGGCTGCACACCCGGCTCGCGGGGAGGTCGGGAGGGCGACGCCGGCCTGCAGGCCCACCTCTCCGGGGGCCGCCCTGAGCAGGGAGGCCAGCCTGAAACGGACGGGCGAAGGGCCGAGCCCCTGCCATGGGACTGTTTCAGCGGGACGCCTTGGCCCAGCAAGCCCCACTCCGTCCCGGGAGGAGAGAAGCGGCTGTGACCCCCTAGAAGCACGGAGCAAGGCGCCCAGCCCTCGCCTCTGGCACGCGCTTCCCGGAGGGGGCTCTGTCAGCTCCCCCTTCCCCGAAAGCACCGCGCCTGCTCTCAGACGCGGAAAGCGATGCAAACACCCTGCCGGCTGGGGCCTCCACCCCAGGGAGCTGCGGGTGCCGCCAGCACCTCGGGGCCGACAGCGGCTTCGGGGAGTCCAGGCGGTCGCACGCCTGGGCCTGAAAACCGAGGGAGACAGCAGGTCCCTCCAGGCCGAGCCACGGTGCGCTGCGGGGGAGAACGTCCGCCCAGGGAAAGACGAGTGCGAAGAGGGAAGCGGGCAGGAGAGAGGAAGGGCGCGCTTCGTGAGGCCCGAGCGCCCGGGCCGTGGGGCCGGCTTTCCCGGCGGCGCCCGCGCCTCGCGTCCTCCCCGGGGAAGCGGTGGGCTGACTCGCCGTGGGTGGGGACGCCGTGGGTCAAGCCCCTCGACCTCCCCGGGAGAGACAAGGCAGGGTGGAATGCCATCCCCGTCCACGTCCGCACACACGTCGCTGCACGGAGAAGGAGGCCTTCTCGGCGCGGAGCCTGTTCACCTCGAGCGAGCACCACCGCCTTCCCTCCGAGAGGCCAGCCTGAAGCCGAGCTGCCTTCCGCGGGCAGGCCTCCTTGGCGAAGGGAGAAAGCTGGGCCGCGGCAGGGTGGGGCGGAAGCCGCAGGAAGGCTGCCGGCCGGGCCTCAGGTGGGGGGGCCATCCTGGAAGGGGGCCCCCGACCCCGGCCTCGGCGAAGCACGCGCGGGGACATCGGAAGCAGCTTCTGCTGGGACCGAGCGGCCGGACCCACCGCAGAGCAAACCCACTCGCTCCGAGGCTGCGGGAGGCCTTCTGGCGGCAGCCCCGCTTGGCGGAGCCGGGCGCCCGCGCGCAGTCGAGCCCACCGGAGCCGGCGTTCGGAGGGCACCGGGCTGCACACCCGGCTCGCGGGGAGGTCGGGAGGGCGACGCCGGCCTGCAGGCCCACCTCTCCGGGGGCCGCCCTGAGCAGGGAGGCCAGCCTGAAACGGACGGGCGAAGGGCCGAGCCCCTGCCATGGGACTGTTTCAGCGGGACGCCTTGGCCCAGCAAGCCCCACTCCGTCCCGGGAGGAGAGAAGCGGCTGTGACCCCCTAGAAGCACGGAGCAAGGCGCCCAGCCCTCGCCTCTGGCACGCGCTTCCCGGAGGGGGCTCTGTCAGCTCCCCCTTCCCCGAAAGCACCGCGCCTGCTCTCAGACGCGGAAAGCGATGCAAACACCCTGCCGGCTGGGGCCTCCACCCCAGGGAGCTGCGGGTGCCGCCAGCACCTCGGGGCCGACAGCGGCTTCGGGGAGTCCAGGCGGTCGCACGCCTGGGCCTGAAAACCGAGGGAGACAGCAGGTCCCTCCAGGCCGAGCCACGGTGCGCTGCGGGGGAGAACGTCCGCCCAGGGAAAGACGAGTGCGAAGAGGGAAGCGGGCAGGAGAGAGGAAGGGCGCGCTTCGTGAGGCCCGAGCGCCCGGGCCGTGGGGCCGGCTTCTCCCGGGCCGGCGCCTCGCGTCCTCCCCGGGGAAGCGGTGGGCTGACTCGCCGTGGGTGGGGACGCCGTGGGTCAAGCCCCTCGACCTCCCCGGGAGAGACAAGGCAGGGTGGAATGCCATCCCCGTCCACGTCCGCACACACGTCGCTGCACGGAGAAGGAGGCCTTCTCGGCGCGGAGCCTGTTCACCTCGAGCGAGCACCACCGCCTTCCCTCCGAGAGGCCAGCCTGAAGCCGAGCTGCCTTCCGCGGGCAGGCCTCCTTGGCGAAGGGAGAAAGCTGGGCCGCGGCAGGGTGGGGCGGAAGCCGCAGGAAGGCTGCCGGCCGGGCCTCAGGTGGGGGGGCCATCCTGGAAGGGGGCCCCCGACCCCGGCCTCGGCGAAGCACGCGCGGGGACATCGGAAGCAGCTTCTGCTGGGACCGAGCGGCCGGACCCACCGCAGAGCAAACCCACTCGCTCCGAGGCTGCGGGAGGCCTTCTGGCGGCAGCCCCGCTTGGCGGAGCCGGGCGCCCGCGCGCAGTCGAGCCCACCGGAGCCGGCGTTCGGAGGGCACCGGGCTGCACACCCGGCTCGCGGGGAGGTCGGGAGGGCGACGCCGGCCTGCAGGCCCACCTCTCCGGGGGCCGCCCTGAGCAGGGAGGCCAGCCTGAAACGGACGGGCGAAGGGCCGAGCCCCTGCCATGGGACTGTTTCAGCGGGACGCCTTGGCCCAGCAAGCCCCACTCCGTCCCGGGAGGAGAGAAGCGGCTGTGACCCCCTAGAAGCACGGAGCAAGGCGCCCAGCCCTCGCCTCTGGCACGCGCTTCCCGGAGGGGGCTCTGTCAGCTCCCCCTTCCCCGAAAGCACCGCGCCTGCTCTCAGACGCGGAAAGCGATGCAAACACCCTGCCGGCTGGGGCCTCCACCCCAGGGAGCTGCGGGTGCCGCCAGCACCTCGGGGCCGACAGCGGCTTCGGGGAGTCCAGGCGGTCGCACGCCTGGGCCTGAAAACCGAGGGAGACAGCAGGTCCCTCCAGGCCGAGCCACGGTGCGCTGCGGGGGAGAACGTCCGCCCAGGGAAAGACGAGTGCGAAGAGGGAAGCGGGCAGGAGAGAGGAAGGGCGCGCTTCGTGAGGCCCGAGCGCCCGGGCCGTGGGGCCGGCTTCTCCCGGGCCGGCGCCTCGCGTCCTCCCCGGGGAAGCGGTGGGCTGACTCGCCGTGGGTGGGGACGCCGTGGGTCAAGCCCCTCGACCTCCCCGGGAGAGACAAGGCAGGGTGGAATGCCATCCCCGTCCACGTCCGCACACACGTCGCTGCACGGAGAAGGAGGCCTTCTCGGCGCGGAGCCTGTTCACCTCGAGCGAGCACCACCGCCTTCCCTCCGAGAGGCCAGCCTGAAGCCGAGCTGCCTTCCGCGGGCAGGCCTCCTTGGCGAAGGGAGAAAGCTGGGCCGCGGCAGGGTGGGGCGGAAGCCGCAGGAAGGCTGCCGGCCGGGCCTCAGGTGGGGGGGCCATCCTGGAAGGGGGCCCCCGACCCCGGCCTCGGCGAAGCACGCGCGGGGACATCGGAAGCAGCTTCTGCTGGGACCGAGCGGCCGGACCCACCGCAGAGCAAACCCACTCGCTCCGAGGCTGCGGGAGGCCTTCTGGCGGCAGCCCCGCTTGGCGGAGCCGGGCGCCCGCGCGCAGTCGAGCCCACCGGAGCCGGCGTTCGGAGGGCACCGGGCTGCACACCCGGCTCGCGGGGAGGTCGGGAGGGCGACGCCGGCCTGCAGGCCCACCTCTCCGGGGGCCGCCCTGAGCAGGGAGGCCAGCCTGAAACGGACGGGCGAAGGGCCGAGCCCCTGCCATGGGACTGTTTCAGCGGGACGCCTTGGCCCAGCAAGCCCCACTCCGTCCCGGGAGGAGAGAAGCGGCTGTGACCCCCTAGAAGCACGGAGCAAGGCGCCCAGCCCTCGCCTCTGGCACGCGCTTCCCGGAGGGGGCTCTGTCAGCTCCCCCTTCCCCGAAAGCACCGCGCCTGCTCTCAGACGCGGAAAGCGATGCAAACACCCTGCCGGCTGGGGCCTCCACCCCAGGGAGCTGCGGGTGCCGCCAGCACCTCGGGGCCGACAGCGGCTTCGGGGAGTCCAGGCGGTCGCACGCCTGGGCCTGAAAACCGAGGGAGACAGCAGGTCCCTCCAGGCCGAGCCACGGTGCGCTGCGGGGAGAGAACGTCCGCCCAGGGAAAGACGAGTGCGAAGAGGGAAGCGGGCAGGAGAGAGGAAGGGCGCGCTTCGTGAGGCCCGAGCGCCCGGGCCGTGGGGCCGGCTTCTCCCGGGCCGGCGCCTCGCGTCCTCCCCGGGGAAGCGGTGGGCTGACTCGCCGTGGGTGGGGACGCCGTGGGTCAAGCCCCTCGACCTCCCCGGGAGAGACAAGGCAGGGTGGAATGCCATCCCCGTCCACGTCCGCACACACGTCGCTGCACGGAGAAGGAGGCCTTCTCGGCGCGGAGCCTGTTCACCTCGAGCGAGCACCACCGCCTTCCCTCCGAGAGGCCAGCCTGAAGCCGAGCTGCCTTCCGCGGGCAGGCCTCCTTGGCGAAGGGAGAAAGCTGGGCCGCGGCAGGGTGGGGCGGAAGCCGCAGGAAGGCTGCCGGCCGGGCCTCAGGTGGGGGGGCCATCCTGGAAGGGGGCCCCCGACCCCGGCCTCGGCGAAGCACGCGCGGGGACATCGGAAGCAGCTTCTGCTGGGACCGAGCGGCCGGACCCACCGCAGAGCAAACCCACTCGCTCCGAGGCTGCGGGAGGCCTTCTGGCGGCAGCCCCGCTTGGCGGAGCCGGGCGCCCGCGCGCAGTCGAGCCCACCGGAGCCGGCGTTCGGAGGGCACCGGGCTGCACACCCGGCTCGCGGGGAGGTCGGGAGGGCGACGCCGGCCTGCAGGCCCACCTCTCCGGGGGCCGCCCTGAGCAGGGAGGCCAGCCTGAAACGGACGGGCGAAGGGCCGAGCCCCTGCCATGGGACTGTTTCAGCGGGACGCCTTGGCCCAGCAAGCCCCACTCCGTCCCGGGAGGAGAGAAGCGGCTGTGACCCCCTAGAAGCACGGAGCAAGGCGCCCAGCCCTCGCCTCTGGCACGCGCTTCCCGGAGGGGGCTCTGTCAGCTCCCCCTTCCCCGAAAGCACCGCGCCTGCTCTCAGACGCGGAAAGCGATGCAAACACCCTGCCGGCTGGGGCCTCCACCCCAGGGAGCTGCGGGTGCCGCCAGCACCTCGGGGCCGACAGCGGCTTCGGGGAGTCCAGGCGGTCGCACGCCTGGGCCTGAAAACCGAGGGAGACAGCAGGTCCCTCCAGGCCGAGCCACGGTGCGCTGCGGGGGAGAACGTCCGCCCAGGGAAAGACGAGTGCGAAGAGGGAAGCGGGCAGGAGAGAGGAAGGGCGCGCTTCGTGAGGCCCGAGCGCCCGGGCCGTGGGGCCGGCTTCTCCCGGGCCGGCGCCTCGCGTCCTCCCCGGGGAAGCGGTGGGCTGACTCGCCGTGGGTGGGGACGCCGTGGGTCAAGCCCCTCGACCTCCCCGGGAGAGACAAGGCAGGGTGGAATGCCATCCCCGTCCACGTCCGCACACACGTCGCTGCACGGAGAAGGAGGCCTTCTCGGCGCGGAGCCTGTTCACCTCGAGCGAGCACCACCGCCTTCCCTCCGAGAGGCCAGCCTGAAGCCGAGCTGCCTTCCGCGGGCAGGCCTCCTTGGCGAAGGGAGAAAGCTGGGCCGCGGCAGGGTGGGGCGGAAGCCGCAGGAAGGCTGCCGGCCGGGCCTCAGGTGGGGGGGCCATCCTGGAAGGGGGCCCCCGACCCCGGCCTCGGCGAAGCACGCGCGGGGACATCGGAAGCAGCTTCTGCTGGGACCGAGCGGCCGGACCCACCGCAGAGCAAACCCACTCGCTCCGAGGCTGCGGGAGGCCTTCTGGCGGCAGCCCCGCTTGGCGGAGCCGGGCGCCCGCGCGCAGTCGAGCCCACCGGAGCCGGCGTTCGGAGGGCACCGGGCTGCACACCCGGCTCGCGGGGAGGTCGGGAGGGCGACGCCGGCCTGCAGGCCCACCTCTCCGGGGGCCGCCCTGAGCAGGGAGGCCAGCCTGAAACGGACGGGCGAAGGGCCGAGCCCCTGCCATGGGACTGTTTCAGCGGGACGCCTTGGCCCAGCAAGCCCCACTCCGTCCCGGGAGGAGAGAAGCGGCTGTGACCCCCTAGAAGCACGGAGCAAGGCGCCCAGCCCTCGCCTCTGGCACGCGCTTCCCGGAGGGGGGCTCTGTCAGCTCCCCCTTCCCGAAAGCACCGCGCCTGCTCTCAGACGCGGAAAGCGATGCAAACACCCTGCCGGCTGGGGCCTCCACCCCAGGGAGCTGCGGGTGCCGCCAGCACCTCGGGGCCGACAGCGGCTTCGGGGAGTCCAGGCGGTCGCACGCCTGGGCCTGAAAACCGAGGGAGACAGCAGGTCCCTCCAGGCCGAGCCACGGTGCGCTGCGGGGGAGAACGTCCGCCCAGGGAAAGACGAGTGCGAAGAGGGAAGCGGGCAGGAGAGAGGAAGGGCGCGCTTCGTGAGGCCCGAGCGCCCGGGCCGTGGGGCCGGCTTCTCCCGGGCCGGCGCCTCGCGTCCTCCCCGGGGAAGCGGTGGGCTGACTCGCCGTGGGTGGGGACGCCGTGGGTCAAGCCCCTCGACCTCCCCGGGAGAGACAAGGCAGGGTGGAATGCCATCCCCGTCCACGTCCGCACACACGTCGCTGCACGGAGAAGGAGGCCTTCTCGGCGCGGAGCCTGTTCACCTCGAGCGAGCACCACCGCCTTCCCTCCGAGAGGCCAGCCTGAAGCCGAGCTGCCTTCCGCGGGCAGGCCTCCTTGGCGAAGGGAGAAAGCTGGGCCGCGGCAGGGTGGGGCGGAAGCCGCAGGAAGGCTGCCGGCCGGGCCTCAGGTGGGGGGGCCATCCTGGAAGGGGGCCCCCGACCCCGGCCTCGGCGAAGCACGCGCGGGGACATCGGAAGCAGCTTCTGCTGGGACCGAGCGGCCGGACCCACCGCAGAGCAAACCCACTCGCTCCGAGGCTGCGGGAGGCCTTCTGGCGGCAGCCCCGCTTGGCGGAGCCGGGCGCCCGCGCGCAGTCGAGCCCACCGGAGCCGGCGTTCGGAGGGCACCGGGCTGCACACCCGGCTCGCGGGGAGGTCGGGAGGGCGACGCCGGCCTGCAGGCCCACCTCTCCGGGGGCCGCCCTGAGCAGGGAGGCCAGCCTGAAACGGACGGGCGAAGGGCCGAGCCCCTGCCATGGGACTGTTTCAGCGGGACGCCTTGGCCCAGCAAGCCCCACTCCGTCCCGGGAGGAGAGAAGCGGCTGTGACCCCCTAGAAGCACGGAGCAAGGCGCCCAGCCCTCGCCTCTGGCACGCGCTTCCCGGAGGGGGCTCTGTCAGCTCCCCCTTCCCCGAAAGCACCGCGCCTGCTCTCAGACGCGGAAAGCGATGCAAACACCCTGCCGGCTGGGGCCTCCACCCCAGGGAGCTGCGGGTGCCGCCAGCACCTCGGGGCCGACAGCGGCTTCGGGGAGTCCAGGCGGTCGCACGCCTGGGCCTGAAAACCGAGGGAGACAGCAGGTCCCTCCAGGCCGAGCCACGGTGCGCTGCGGGGGAGAACGTCCGCCCAGGGAAAGACGAGTGCGAAGAGGGAAGCGGGCAGGAGAGAGGAAGGGCGCGCTTCGTGAGGCCCGAGCGCCCGGGCCGTGGGGCCGGCTTCTCCCGGGCCGGCGCCTCGCGTCCTCCCCGGGGAAGCGGTGGGCTGACTCGCCGTGGGTGGGGACGCCGTGGGTCAAGCCCCTCGACCTCCCCGGGAGAGACAAGGCAGGGTGGAATGCCATCCCCGTCCACGTCCGCACACACGTCGCTGCACGGAGAAGGAGGCCTTCTCGGCGCGGAGCCTGTTCACCTCGAGCGAGCACCACCGCCTTCCCTCCGAGAGGCCAGCCTGAAGCCGAGCTGCCTTCCGCGGGCAGGCCTCCTTGGCGAAGGGAGAAAGCTGGGCCGCGGCAGGGTGGGGCGGAAGCCGCAGGAAGGCTGCCGGCCGGGCCTCAGGTGGGGGGGCCATCCTGGAAGGGGGCCCCCGACCCCGGCCTCGGCGAAGCACGCGCGGGGACATCGGAAGCAGCTTCTGCTGGGACCGAGCGGCCGGACCCACCGCAGAGCAAACCCACTCGCTCCGAGGCTGCGGGAGGCCTTCTGGCGGCAGCCCCGCTTGGCGGAGCCGGGCGCCCGCGCGCAGTCGAGCCCACCGGAGCCGGCGTTCGGAGGGCACCGGGCTGCACACCCGGCTCGCGGGGAGGTCGGGAGGGCGACGCCGGCCTGCAGGCCCACCTCTCCGGGGGCCGCCCTGAGCAGGGAGGCCAGCCTGAAACGGACGGGCGAAGGGCCGAGCCCCTGCCATGGGACTGTTTCAGCGGGACGCCTTGGCCCAGCAAGCCCCACTCCGTCCCGGGAGGAGAGAAGCGGCTGTGACCCCCTAGAAGCACGGAGCAAGGCGCCCAGCCCTCGCCTCTGGCACGCGCTTCCCGGAGGGGGCTCTGTCAGCTCCCCCTTCCCCGAAAGCACCGCGCCTGCTCTCAGACGCGGAAAGCGATGCAAACACCCTGCCGGCTGGGGCCTCCACCCCAGGGAGCTGCGGGTGCCGCCAGCACCTCGGGGCCGACAGCGGCTTCGGGGAGTCCAGGCGGTCGCACGCCTGGGCCTGAAAACCGAGGGAGACAGCAGGTCCCTCCAGGCCGAGCCACGGTGCGCTGCGGGGGAGAACGTCCGCCCAGGGAAAGACGAGTGCGAAGAGGGAAGCGGGCAGGAGAGGAAGGGCGCGCTTCGTGAGGCCCGAGCGCCCGGGCCGTGGGGCCGGCTTCTCCCGGGCCGGCGCCTCGCGTCCTCCCCGGGGAAGCGGTGGGCTGACTCGCCGTGGGTGGGGACGCCGTGGGTCAAGCCCCTCGACCTCCCCGGGAGAGACAAGGCAGGGTGGAATGCCATCCCCGTCCACGTCCGCACACACGTCGCTGCACGGAGAAGGAGGCCTTCTCGGCGCGGAGCCTGTTCACCTCGAGCGAGCACCACCGCCTTCCCTCCGAGAGGCCAGCCTGAAGCCGAGCTGCCTTCCGCGGGCAGGCCTCCTTGGCGAAGGGAGAAAGCTGGGCCGCGGCAGGGTGGGGCGGAAGCCGCAGGAAGGCTGCCGGCCGGGCCTCAGGTGGGGGGGCCATCCTGGAAGGGGGCCCCCGACCCCGGCCTCGGCGAAGCACGCGCGGGGACATCGGAAGCAGCTTCTGCTGGGACCGAGCGGCCGGACCCACCGCAGAGCAAACCCACTCGCTCCGAGGCTGCGGGAGGCCTTCTGGCGGCAGCCCCGCTTGGCGGAGCCGGGCGCCCGCGCGCAGTCGAGCCCACCGGAGCCGGCGTTCGGAGGGCACCGGGCTGCACACCCGGCTCGCGGGGAGGTCGGGAGGGCGACGCCGGCCTGCAGGCCCACCTCTCCGGGGGCCGCCCTGAGCAGGGAGGCCAGCCTGAAACGGACGGGCGAAGGGCCGAGCCCCTGCCATGGGACTGTTTCAGCGGGACGCCTTGGCCCAGCAAGCCCCACTCCGTCCCGGGAGGAGAGAAGCGGCTGTGACCCCCTAGAAGCACGGAGCAAGGCGCCCAGCCCTCGCCTCTGGCACGCGCTTCCCGGAGGGGGCTCTGTCAGCTCCCCCTTCCCCGAAAGCACCGCGCCTGCTCTCAGACGCGGAAAGCGATGCAAACACCCTGCCGGCTGGGGCCTCCACCCCAGGGAGCTGCGGGTGCCGCCAGCACCTCGGGGCCGACAGCGGCTTCGGGGAGTCCAGGCGGTCGCACGCCTGGGCCTGAAAACCGAGGGAGACAGCAGGTCCCTCCAGGCCGAGCCACGGTGCGCTGCGGGGGAGAACGTCCGCCCAGGGAAAGACGAGTGCGAAGAGGGAAGCGGGCAGGAGAGAGGAAGGGCGCGCTTCGTGAGGCCCGAGCGCCCGGGCCGTGGGGCCGGCTTCTCCCGGGCCGGCGCCTCGCGTCCTCCCCGGGGAAGCGGTGGGCTGACTCGCCGTGGGTGGGGACGCCGTGGGTCAAGCCCCTCGACCTCCCCGGGAGAGACAAGGCAGGGTGGAATGCCATCCCCGTCCACGTCCGCACACACGTCGCTGCACGGAGAAGGAGGCCTTCTCGGCGCGGAGCCTGTTCACCTCGAGCGAGCACCACCGCCTTCCCTCCGAGAGGCCAGCCTGAAGCCGAGCTGCCTTCCGCGGGCAGGCCTCCTTGGCGAAGGGAGAAAGCTGGGCCGCGGCAGGGTGGGGCGGAAGCCGCAGGAAGGCTGCCGGCCGGGCCTCAGGTGGGGGGGCCATCCTGGAAGGGGGCCCCCGACCCCGGCCTCGGCGAAGCACGCGCGGGGACATCGGAAGCAGCTTCTGCTGGGACCGAGCGGCCGGACCCACCGCAGAGCAAACCCACTCGCTCCGAGGCTGCGGGAGGCCTTCTGGCGGCAGCCCCGCTTGGCGGAGCCGGGCGCCCGCGCGCAGTCGAGCCCACCGGAGCCGGCGTTCGGAGGGCACCGGGCTGCACACCCGGCTCGCGGGGAGGTCGGGAGGGCGACGCCGGCCTGCAGGCCCACCTCTCCGGGGGCCGCCCTGAGCAGGGAGGCCAGCCTGAAACGGACGGGCGAAGGGCCGAGCCCCTGCCATGGGACTGTTTCAGCGGGACGCCTTGGCCCAGCAAGCCCCACTCCGTCCCGGGAGGAGAGAAGCGGCTGTGACCCCCTAGAAGCACGGAGCAAGGCGCCCAGCCCTCGCCTCTGGCACGCGCTTCCCGGAGGGGGCTCTGTCAGCTCCCCCTTCCCCGAAAGCACCGCGCCTGCTCTCAGACGCGGAAAGCGATGCAAACACCCTGCCGGCTGGGGCCTCCACCCCAGGGAGCTGCGGGTGCCGCCAGCACCTCGGGGCCGACAGCGGCTTCGGGGAGTCCAGGCGGTCGCACGCCTGGGCCTGAAAACCGAGGGAGACAGCAGGTCCCTCCAGGCCGAGCCACGGTGCGCTGCGGGGGAGAACGTCCGCCCAGGGAAAGACGAGTGCGAAGAGGGAAGCGGGCAGGAGAGAGGAAGGGCGCGCTTCGTGAGGCCCGAGCGCCCGGGCCGTGGGGCCGGCTTCTCCCGGGCCGGCGCCTCGCGTCCTCCCCGGGGAAGCGGTGGGCTGACTCGCCGTGGGTGGGGACGCCGTGGGTCAAGCCCCTCGACCTCCCCGGGAGAGACAAGGCAGGGTGGAATGCCATCCCCGTCCACGTCCGCACACACGTCGCTGCACGGAGAAGGAGGCCTTCTCGGCGCGGAGCCTGTTCACCTCGAGCGAGCACCACCGCCTTCCCTCCGAGAGGCCAGCCTGAAGCCGAGCTGCCTTCCGCGGGCAGGCCTCCTTGGCGAAGGGAGAAAGCTGGGCCGCGGCAGGGTGGGGCGGAAGCCGCAGGAAGGCTGCCGGCCGGGCCTCAGGTGGGGGGGCCATCCTGGAAGGGGGCCCCCGACCCCGGCCTCGGCGAAGCACGCGCGGGGACATCGGAAGCAGCTTCTGCTGGGACCGAGCGGCCGGACCCACCGCAGAGCAAACCCACTCGCTCCGAGGCTGCGGGAGGCCTTCTGGCGGCAGCCCCGCTTGGCGGAGCCGGGCGCCCGCGCGCAGTCGAGCCCACCGGAGCCGGCGTTCGGAGGGCACCGGGCTGCACACCCGGCTCGCGGGGAGGTCGGGAGGGCGACGCCGGCCTGCAGGCCCACCTCTCCGGGGGCCGCCCTGAGCAGGGAGGCCAGCCTGAAACGGACGGGCGAAGGGCCGAGCCCCTGCCATGGGACTGTTTCAGCGGGACGCCTTGGCCCAGCAAGCCCCACTCCGTCCCGGGAGGAGAGAAGCGGCTGTGACCCCCTAGAAGCACGGAGCAAGGCGCCCAGCCCTCGCCTCTGGCACGCGCTTCCCGGAGGGGGCTCTGTCAGCTCCCCCTTCCCCGAAAGCACCGCGCCTGCTCTCAGACGCGGAAAGCGATGCAAACACCCTGCCGGCTGGGGCCTCCACCCCAGGGAGCTGCGGGTGCCGCCAGCACCTCGGGGCCGACAGCGGCTTCGGGGAGTCCAGGCGGTCGCACGCCTGGGCCTGAAAACCGAGGGAGACAGCAGGTCCCTCCAGGCCGAGCCACGGTGCGCTGCGGGGGAGAACGTCCGCCCAGGGAAAGACGAGTGCGAAGAGGGAAGCGGGCAGGAGAGAGGAAGGGCGCGCTTCGTGAGGCCCGAGCGCCCGGGCCGTGGGGCCGGCTTCTCCCGGGCCGGCGCCTCGCGTCCTCCCCGGGGAAGCGGTGGGCTGACTCGCCGTGGGTGGGGACGCCGTGGGTCAAGCCCCTCGACCTCCCCGGGAGAGACAAGGCAGGGTGGAATGCCATCCCCGTCCACGTCCGCACACACGTCGCTGCACGGAGAAGGAGGCCTTCTCGGCGCGGAGCCTGTTCACCTCGAGCGAGCACCACCGCCTTCCCTCCGAGAGGCCAGCCTGAAGCCGAGCTGCCTTCCGCGGGCAGGCCTCCTTGGCGAAGGGAGAAAGCTGGGCCGCGGCAGGGTGGGGCGGAAGCCGCAGGAAGGCTGCCGGCCGGGCCTCAGGTGGGGGGGCCATCCTGGAAGGGGGCCCCCGACCCCGGCCTCGGCGAAGCACGCGCGGGGACATCGGAAGCAGCTTCTGCTGGGACCGAGCGGCCGGACCCACCGCAGAGCAAACCCACTCGCTCCGAGGCTGCGGGAGGCCTTCTGGCGGCAGCCCCGCTTGGCGGAGCCGGGCGCCCGCGCGCAGTCGAGCCCACCGGAGCCGGCGTTCGGAGGGCACCGGGCTGCACACCCGGCTCGCGGGGAGGTCGGGAGGGCGACGCCGGCCTGCAGGCCCACCTCTCCGGGGGCCGCCCTGAGCAGGGAGGCCAGCCTGAAACGGACGGGCGAAGGGCCGAGCCCCTGCCATGGGACTGTTTCAGCGGGACGCCTTGGCCCAGCAAGCCCCACTCCGTCCCGGGAGGAGAGAAGCGGCTGTGACCCCCTAGAAGCACGGAGCAAGGCGCCCAGCCCTCGCCTCTGGCACGCGCTTCCCGGAGGGGGCTCTGTCAGCTCCCCCTTCCCCGAAAGCACCGCGCCTGCTCTCAGACGCGGAAAGCGATGCAAACACCCTGCCGGCTGGGGCCTCCACCCCAGGGAGCTGCGGGTGCCGCCAGCACCTCGGGGCCGACAGCGGCTTCGGGGAGTCCAGGCGGTCGCACGCCTGGGCCTGAAAACCGAGGGAGACAGCAGGTCCCTCCAGGCCGAGCCACGGTGCGCTGCGGGGGAGAACGTCCGCCCAGGGAAAGACGAGTGCGAAGAGGGAAGCGGGCAGGAGAGAGGAAGGGCGCGCTTCGTGAGGCCCGAGCGCCCGGGCCGTGGGGCCGGCTTCTCCCGGGCCGGCGCCTCGCGTCCTCCCCGGGGAAGCGGTGGGCTGACTCGCCGTGGGTGGGGACGCCGTGGGTCAAGCCCCTCCGACCTCCCCGGGAGAGACAAGGCAGGGTGGAATGCCATCCCCGTCCACGTCCGCACACACGTCGCTGCACGGAGAAGGAGGCCTTCTCGGCGCGGAGCCTGTTCACCTCGAGCGAGCACCACCGCCTTCCCTCCGAGAGGCCAGCCTGAAGCCGAGCTGCCTTCCGCGGGCAGGCCTCCTTGGCGAAGGGAGAAAGCTGGGCCGCGGCAGGGTGGGGCGGAAGCCGCAGAAAGGCTGCCGGCCGGGCCTCAGGTGGGGGGGCCATCCTGGAAGGGGGCCCCCGACCCCGGCCTCGGCGAAGCACGCGCGGGGACATCGGAAGCAGCTTCTGCTGGGACCGAGCGGCCGGACCCACCGCAGAGCAAACCCACTCGCTCCGAGGCTGCGGGAGGCCTTCTGGCGGCAGCCCCGCTTGGCGGAGCCGGGCGCCCGCGCGCAGTCGAGCCCACCGGAGCCGGCGTTCGGAGGGCACCGGGCTGCACACCCGGCTCGCGGGGAGGTCGGGAGGGCGACGCCGGCCTGCAGGCCCACCTCTCCGGGGGCCGCCCTGAGCAGGGAGGCCAGCCTGAAACGGACGGGCGAAGGGCCGAGCCCCTGCCATGGGACTGTTTCAGCGGGACGCCTTGGCCCAGCAAGCCCCACTCCGTCCCGGGAGGAGAGAAGCGGCTGTGACCCCCTAGAAGCACGGAGCAAGGCGCCCAGCCCTCGCCTCTGGCACGCGCTTCCCGGAGGGGGCTCTGTCAGCTCCCCCTTCCCCGAAAGCACCGCGCCTGCTCTCAGACGCGGAAAGCGATGCAAACACCCTGCCGGCTGGGGCCTCCACCCCAGGGAGCTGCGGGTGCCGCCAGCACCTCGGGGCCGACAGCGGCTTCGGGGAGTCCAGGCGGTCGCACGCCTGGGCCTGAAAACCGAGGGAGACAGCAGGTCCCTCCAGGCCGAGCCACGGTGCGCTGCGGGGGAGAACGTCCGCCCAGGGAAAGACGAGTGCGAAGAGGGAAGCGGGCAGGAGAGAGGAAGGGCGCGCTTCGTGAGGCCCGAGCGCCCGGGCCGTGGGGCCGGCTTCTCCCGGGCCGGCGCCTCGCGTCCTCCCCGGGGAAGCGGTGGGCTGACTCGCCGTGGGTGGGGACGCCGTAGGTCAAGCCCCTCGACCTCCCCGGGAGAGACAAGGCAGGGTGGAATGCCATCCCCGTCCACGTCCGCACACACGTCGCTGCACGGAGCAGGAGGCCTTCTCGGCGCGGAGCCTGTTCACCTCGAGCGAGCACCACCGCCTTCCCTCCGAGAGGCCAGCCTGAAGCCGAGCTGCCTTCCGCGGGCAGGCCTCCTTGGCGAAGGGAGAAAGCTGGGCCGCGGCAGGGTGGGGCGGAAGCCGCAGGAAGGCTGCCGGCCGGGCCTCAGGTGGGGGGGCCATCCTGGAAGGGCCCCCGACCCCGGCCTCGGCGAAGCACGCGCGGGGACATCGGAAGCAGCTTCTGCTGGGACCGAGCGGCCGGACCCACCGCAGAGCAAACCCACTCGCTCCGAGGCTGCGGGAGGCCTTCTGGCGGCAGCCCCGCTTGGCGGAGCCGGGCGCCCGCGCGCAGTCGAGCCCACCGGAGCCGGCGTTCGGAGGGCACCGGGCTGCACACCCGGCTCGCGGGGAGGTCGGGAGGGCGACGCCGGCCTGCAGGCCCACCTCTCCGGGGGCCGCCCTGAGCAGGGAGGCCAGCCTGAAACGGACGGGCGAAGGGCCGAGCCCCTGCCATGGGACTGTTTCAGCGGGACGCCTTGGCCCAGCAAGCCCCACTCCGTCCCGGGAGGAGAGAAGCGGCTGTGACCCCCTAGAAGCACGGAGCAAGGCGCCCAGCCCTCGCCTCTGGCACGCGCTTCCCGGAGGGGGCTCTGTCAGCTCCCCCTTCCCCGAAAGCACCGCGCCTGCTCTCAGACGCGGAAAGCGATGCAAACACCCTGCCGGCTGGGGCCTCCACCCCAGGGAGCTGCGGGTGCCGCCAGCACCTCGGGGCCGACAGCGGCTTCGGGGAGTCCAGGCGGTCGCACGCCTGGGCCTGAAAACCGAGGGAGACAGCAGGTCCCTCCAGGCCGAGCCACGGTGCGCTGCGGGGGAGAACGTCCGCCCAGGGAAAGACGAGTGCGAAGAGGGAAGCGGGCAGGAGAGAGGAAGGGCGCGCTTCGTGAGGCCCGAGCGCCCGGGCCGTGGGGCCGGCTTCTCCCGGGCCGGCGCCTCGCGTCCTCCCCGGGGAAGCGGTGGGCTGACTCGCCGTGGGTGGGGACGCCGTGGGTCAAGCCCCTCGACCTCCCCGGGAGAGACAAGGCAGGGTGGAATGCCATCCCCGTCCACGTCCGCACACACGTCGCTGCACGGAGAAGGAGGCCTTCT
The DNA here is from genome assembly GCF_963455335.1 of Martes martes. Classification (NCBI taxonomy): domain Eukaryota; kingdom Metazoa; phylum Chordata; class Mammalia; order Carnivora; family Mustelidae; genus Martes; species Martes martes. The sequence goes on from NW_027666360.1 coordinate 21,288, forward strand.
CGGCGCGGAGCCTGTTCACCTCGAGCGAGCACCACCGCCTTCCCTCCGAGAGGCCAGCCTGAAGCCGAGCTGCCTTCCGCGGGCAGGCCTCCTTGGCGAAGGGAGAAAGCTGGGCCGCGGCAGGGTGGGGCGGAAGCCGCAGGAAGGCTGCCGGCCGGGCCTCAGGTGGGGGGGCCATCCTGGAAGGGGGCCCCCGACCCCGGCCTCGGCGAAGCACGCGCGGGGACATCGGAAGCAGCTTCTGCTGGGACCGAGCGGCCGGACCCACCGCAGAGCAAACCCACTCGCTCCGAGGCTGCGGGAGGCCTTCTGGCGGCAGCCCCGCTTGGCGGAGCCGGGCGCCCGCGCGCAGTCGAGCCCACCGGAGCCGGCGTTCGGAGGGCACCGGGCTGCACACCCGGCTCGCGGGGAGGTCGGGAGGGCGACGCCGGCCTGCAGGCCCACCTCTCCGGGGGCCGCCCTGAGCAGGGAGGCCAGCCTGAAACGGACGGGCGAAGGGCCGAGCCCCTGCCATGGGACTGTTTCAGCGGGACGCCTTGGCCCAGCAAGCCCCACTCCGTCCCGGGAGGAGAGAAGCGGCTGTGACCCCCTAGAAGCACGGAGCAAGGCGCCCAGCCCTCGCCTCTGGCACGCGCTTCCCGGAGGGGGCTCTGTCAGCTCCCCCTTCCCCGAAAGCACCGCGCCTGCTCTCAGACGCGGAAAGCGATGCAAACACCCTGCCGGCTGGGGCCTCCACCCCAGGGAGCTGCGGGTGCCGCCAGCACCTCGGGGCCGACAGCGGCTTCGGGGAGTCCAGGCGGTCGCACGCCTGGGCCTGAAAACCGAGGGAGACAGCAGGTCCCTCCAGGCCGAGCCACGGTGCGCTGCGGGGGAGAACGTCCGCCCAGGGAAAGACGAGTGCGAAGAGGGAAGCGGGCAGGAGAGAGGAAGGGCGCGCTTCGTGAGGCCCGAGCGCCCGGGCCGTGGGGCCGGCTTCTCCCGGGCCGGCGCCTCGCGTCCTCCCCGGGGAAGCGGTGGGCTGACTCGCCGTGGGTGGGGACGCCGTGGGTCAAGCCCCTCGACCTCCCCGGGAGAGACAAGGCAGGGTGGAATGCCATCCCCGTCCACGTCCGCACACACGTCGCTGCACGGAGAAGGAGGCCTTCTCGGCGCGGAGCCTGTTCACCTCGAGCGAGCACCACCGCCTTCCCTCCGAGAGGCCAGCCTGAAGCCGAGCTGCCTTCCGCGGGCAGGCCTCCTTGGCGAAGGGAGAAAGCTGGGCCGCGGCAGGGTGGGGCGGAAGCCGCAGGAAGGCTGCCGGCCGGGCCTCAGGTGGGGGGGCCATCCTGGAAGGGGGCCCCCGACCCCGGCCTCGGCGAAGCACGCGCGGGGACATCGGAAGCAGCTTCTGCTGGGACCGAGCGGCCGGACCCACCGCAGAGCAAACCCACTCGCTCCGAGGCTGCGGGAGGCCTTCTGGCGGCAGCCCCGCTTGGCGGAGCCGGGCGCCCGCGCGCAGTCGAGCCCACCGGAGCCGGCGTTCGGAGGGCACCGGGCTGCACACCCGGCTCGCGGGGAGGTCGGGAGGGCGACGCCGGCCTGCAGGCCCACCTCTCCGGGGGCCGCCCTGAGCAGGGAGGCCAGCCTGAAACGGACGGGCGAAGGGCCGAGCCCCTGCCATGGGACTGTTTCAGCGGGACGCCTTGGCCCAGCAAGCCCCACTCCGTCCCGGGAGGAGAGAAGCGGCTGTGACCCCCTAGAAGCACGGAGCAAGGCGCCCAGCCCTCGCCTCTGGCACGCGCTTCCCGGAGGGGGCTCTGTCAGCTCCCCCTTCCCCGAAAGCACCGCGCCTGCTCTCAGACGCGGAAAGCGATGCAAACACCCTGCCGGCTGGGGCCTCCACCCCAGGGAGCTGCGGGTGCCGCCAGCACCTCGGGGCCGACAGCGGCTTCGGGGAGTCCAGGCGGTCGCACGCCTGGGCCTGAAAACCGAGGGAGACAGCAGGTCCCTCCAGGCCGAGCCACGGTGCGCTGCGGGGGAGAACGTCCGCCCAGGGAAAGACGAGTGCGAAGAGGGAAGCGGGCAGGAGAGAGGAAGGGCGCGCTTCGTGAGGCCCGAGCGCCCGGGCCGTGGGGCCGGCTTCTCCCGGGCCGGCGCCTCGCGTCCTCCCCGGGGAAGCGGTGGGCTGACTCGCCGTGGGTGGGGACGCCGTGGGTCAAGCCCCTCGACCTCCCCGGGAGAGACAAGGCAGGGTGGAATGCCATCCCCGTCCACGTCCGCACACACGTCGCTGCACGGAGAAGGAGGCCTTCTCGGCGCGGAGCCTGTTCACCTCGAGCGAGCACCACCGCCTTCCCTCCGAGAGGCCAGCCTGAAGCCGAGCTGCCTTCCGCGGGCAGGCCTCCTTGGCGAAGGGAGAAAGCTGGGCCGCGGCAGGGTGGGGCGGAAGCCGCAGGAAGGCTGCCGGCCGGGCCTCAGGTGGGGGGGCCATCCTGGAAGGGGGCCCCCGACCCCGGCCTCGGCGAAGCACGCGCGGGGACATCGGAAGCAGCTTCTGCTGGGACCGAGCGGCCGGACCCACCGCAGAGCAAACCCACTCGCTCCGAGGCTGCGGGAGGCCTTCTGGCGGCAGCCCCGCTTGGCGGAGCCGGGCGCCCGCGCGCAGTCGAGCCCACCGGAGCCGGCGTTCGGAGGGCACCGGGCTGCACACCCGGCTCGCGGGGAGGTCGGGAGGGCGACGCCGGCCTGCAGGCCCACCTCTCCGGGGGCCGCCCTGAGCAGGGAGGCCAGCCTGAAACGGACGGGCGAAGGGCCGAGCCCCTGCCATGGGACTGTTTCAGCGGGACGCCTTGGCCCAGCAAGCCCCACTCCGTCCCGGGAGGAGAGAAGCGGCTGTGACCCCCTAGAAGCACGGAGCAAGGCGCCCAGCCCTCGCCTCTGGCACGCGCTTCCCGGAGGGGGCTCTGTCAGCTCCCCCTTCCCCGAAAGCACCGCGCCTGCTCTCAGACGCGGAAAGCGATGCAAACACCCTGCCGGCTGGGGCCTCCACCCCAGGGAGCTGCGGGTGCCGCCAGCACCTCGGGGCCGACAGCGGCTTCGGGGAGTCCAGGCGGTCGCACGCCTGGGCCTGAAAACCGAGGGAGACAGCAGGTCCCTCCAGGCCGAGCCACGGTGCGCTGCGGGGGAGAACGTCCGCCCAGGGAAAGACGAGTGCGAAGAGGGAAGCGGGCAGGAGAGAGGAAGGGCGCGCTTCGTGAGGCCCGAGCGCCCGGGCCGTGGGGCCGGCTTCTCCCGGGCCGGCGCCTCGCGTCCTCCCCGGGGAAGCGGTGGGCTGACTCGCCGTGGGTGGGGACGCCGTAGGTCAAGCCCCTCGACCTCCCCGGGAGAGACAAGGCAGGGTGGAATGCCATCCCCGTCCACGTCCGCACACACGTCGCTGCACGGAGAAGGAGGCCTTCTCGGCGCGGAGCCTGTTCACCTCGAGCGAGCACCACCGCCTTCCCTCCGAGAGGCCAGCCTGAAGCCGAGCTGCCTTCCGCGGGCAGGCCTCCTTGGCGAAGGGAGAAAGCTGGGCCGCGGCAGGGTGGGGCGGAAGCCGCAGGAAGGCTGCCGGCCGGGCCTCAGGTGGGGGGGCCATCCTGGAAGGGGGCCCCCGACCCCGGCCTCGGCGAAGCACGCGCGGGGACATCGGAAGCAGCTTCTGCTGGGACCGAGCGGCCGGACCCACCGCAGAGCAAACCCACTCGCTCCGAGGCTGCGGGAGGCCTTCTGGCGGCAGCCCCGCTTGGCGGAGCCGGGCGCCCGCGCGCAGTCGAGCCCACCGGAGCCGGCGTTCGGAGGGCACCGGGCTGCACACCCGGCTCGCGGGGAGGTCGGGAGGGCGACGCCGGCCTGCAGGCCCACCTCTCCGGGGGCCGCCCTGAGCAGGGAGGCCAGCCTGAAACGGACGGGCGAAGGGCCGAGCCCCTGCCATGGGACTGTTTCAGCGGGACGCCTTGGCCCAGCAAGCCCCACTCCGTCCCGGGAGGAGAGAAGCGGCTGTGACCCCCTAGAAGCACGGAGCAAGGCGCCCAGCCCTCGCCTCTGGCACGCGCTTCCCGGAGGGGGCTCTGTCAGCTCCCCCTTCCCCGAAAGCACCGCGCCTGCTCTCAGACGCGGAAAGCGATGCAAACACCCTGCCGGCTGGGGCCTCCACCCCAGGGAGCTGCGGGTGCCGCCAGCACCTCGGGGCCGACAGCGGCTTCGGGGAGTCCAGGCGGTCGCACGCCTGGGCCTGAAAACCGAGGGAGACAGCAGGTCCCTCCAGGCCGAGCCACGGTGCGCTGCGGGGGAGAACGTCCGCCCAGGGAAAGACGAGTGCGAAGAGGGAAGCGGGCAGGAGAGAGGAAGGGCGCGCTTCGTGAGGCCCGAGCGCCCGGGCCGTGGGGCCGGCTTCTCCCGGGCCGGCGCCTCGCGTCCTCCCCGGGGAAGCGGTGGGCTGACTCGCCGTGGGTGGGGACGCCGTAGGTCAAGCCCCTCGACCTCCCCGGGAGAGACAAGGCAGGGTGGAATGCCATCCCCGTCCACGTCCGCACACACGTCGCTGCACGGAGCAGGAGGCCTTCTCGGCGCGGAGCCTGTTCACCTCGAGCGAGCACCACCGCCTTCCCTCCGAGAGGCCAGCCTGAAGCCGAGCTGCCTTCCGCGGGCAGGCCTCCTTGGCGAAGGGAGAAAGCTGGGCCGCGGCAGGGTGGGGCGGAAGCCGCAGGAAGGCTGCCGGCCGGGCCTCAGGTGGGGGGGCCATCCTGGAAGGGGGCCCCCGACCCCGGCCTCGGCGAAGCACGCGCGGGGACATCGGAAGCAGCTTCTGCTGGGACCGAGCGGCCGGACCCACCGCAGAGCAAACCCACTCGCTCCGAGGCTGCGGGAGGCCTTCTGGCGGCAGCCCCGCTTGGCGGAGCCGGGCGCCCGCGCGCAGTCGAGCCCACCGGAGCCGGCGTTCGGAGGGCACCGGGCTGCACACCCGGCTCGCGGGGAGGTCGGGAGGGCGACGCCGGCCTGCAGGCCCACCTCTCCGGGGGCCGCCCTGAGCAGGGAGGCCAGCCTGAAACGGACGGGCGAAGGGCCGAGCCCCTGCCATGGGACTGTTTCAGCGGGACGCCTTGGCCCAGCAAGCCCCACTCCGTCCCGGGAGGAGAGAAGCGGCTGTGACCCCCTAGAAGCACGGAGCAAGGCGCCCAGCCCTCGCCTCTGGCACGCGCTTCCCGGAGGGGGCTCTGTCAGCTCCCCCTTCCCCGAAAGCACCGCGCCTGCTCTCAGACGCGGAAAGCGATGCAAACACCCTGCCGGCTGGGGCCTCCACCCCAGGGAGCTGCGGGTGCCGCCAGCACCTCGGGGCCGACAGCGGCTTCGGGGAGTCCAGGCGGTCGCACGCCTGGGCCTGAAAACCGAGGGAGACAGCAGGTCCCTCCAGGCCGAGCCACGGTGCGCTGCGGGGGAGAACGTCCGCCCAGGGAAAGACGAGTGCGAAGAGGGAAGCGGGCAGGAGAGAGGAAGGGCGCGCTTCGTGAGGCCCGAGCGCCCGGGCCGTGGGGCCGGCTTCTCCCGGGCCGGCGCCTCGCGTCCTCCCCGGGGAAGCGGTGGGCTGACTCGCCGTGGGTGGGGACGCCGTGGGTCAAGCCCCTCGACCTCCCCGGGAGAGACAAGGCAGGGTGGAATGCCATCCCCGTCCACGTCCGCACACACGTCGCTGCACGGAGAAGGAGGCCTTCTCGGCGCGGAGCCTGTTCACCTCGAGCGAGCACCACCGCCTTCCCTCCGAGAGGCCAGCCTGAAGCCGAGCTGCCTTCCGCGGGCAGGCCTCCTTGGCGAAGGGAGAAAGCTGGGCCGCGGCAGGGTGGGGCGGAAGCCGCAGGAAGGCTGCCGGCCGGGCCTCAGGTGGGGGGGCCATCCTGGAAGGGGGCCCCCGACCCCGGCCTCGGCGAAGCACGCGCGGGGACATCGGAAGCAGCTTCTGCTGGGACCGAGCGGCCGGACCCACCGCAGAGCAAACCCACTCGCTCCGAGGCTGCGGGAGGCCTTCTGGCGGCAGCCCCGCTTGGCGGAGCCGGGCGCCCGCGCGCAGTCGAGCCCACCGGAGCCGGCGTTCGGAGGGCACCGGGCTGCACACCCGGCTCGCGGGGAGGTCGGGAGGGCGACGCCGGCCTGCAGGCCCACCTCTCCGGGGGCCGCCCTGAGCAGGGAGGCCAGCCTGAAACGGACGGGCGAAGGGCCGAGCCCCTGCCATGGGACTGTTTCAGCGGGACGCCTTGGCCCAGCAAGCCCCACTCCGTCCCGGGAGGAGAGAAGCGGCTGTGACCCCCTAGAAGCACGGAGCAAGGCGCCCAGCCCTCGCCTCTGGCACGCGCTTCCCGGAGGGGGCTCTGTCAGCTCCCCCTTCCCCGAAAGCACCGCGCCTGCTCTCAGACGTGGAAAGCGATGCAAACACCCTGCCGGCTGGGGCCTCCACCCCAGGGAGCTGCGGGTGCCGCCAGCACCTCGGGGCCGACAGCGGCTTCGGGGAGTCCAGGCGGTCGCACGCCTGGGCCTGAAAACCGAGGGAGACAGCAGGTCCCTCCAGGCCGAGCCACGGTGCGCTGCGGGGGAGAACGTCCGCCCAGGGAAAGACGAGTGCGAAGAGGGAAGCGGGCAGGAGAGAGGAAGGGCGCGCTTCGTGAGGCCCGAGCGCCCGGGCCGTGGGGCCGGCTTCTCCCGGGCCGGCGCCTCGCGTCCTCCCCGGGGAAGCGGTGGGCTGACTCGCCGTGGGTGGGGACGCCGTGGGTCAAGCCCCTCGACCTCCCCGGGAGAGACAAGGCAGGGTGGAATGCCATCCCCGTCCACGTCCGCACACACGTCGCTGCACGGAGAAGGAGGCCTTCTCGGCGCGGAGCCTGTTCACCTCGAGCGAGCACCACCGCCTTCCCTCCGAGAGGCCAGCCTGAAGCCGAGCTGCCTTCCGCGGGCAGGCCTCCTTGGCGAAGGGAGAAAGCTGGGCCGCGGCAGGGTGGGGCGGAAGCCGCAGGAAGGCTGCCGGCCGGGCCTCAGGTGGGGGGGCCATCCTGGAAGGGGGCCCCCGACCCCGGCCTCGGCGAAGCACGCGCGGGGACATCGGAAGCAGCTTCTGCTGGGACCGAGCGGCCGGACCCACCGCAGAGCAAACCCACTCGCTCCGAGGCTGCGGGAGGCCTTCTGGCGGCAGCCCCGCTTGGCGGAGCCGGGCGCCCGCGCGCAGTCGAGCCCACCGGAGCCGGCGTTCGGAGGGCACCGGGCTGCACACCCGGCTCGCGGGGAGGTCGGGAGGGCGACGCCGGCCTGCAGGCCCACCTCTCCGGGGGCCGCCCTGAGCAGGGAGGCCAGCCTGAAACGGACGGGCGAAGGGCCGAGCCCCTGCCATGGGACTGTTTCAGCGGGACGCCTTGGCCCAGCAAGCCCCACTCCGTCCCGGGAGGAGAGAAGCGGCTGTGACCCCCTAGAAGCACGGAGCAAGGCGCCCAGCCCTCGCCTCTGGCACGCGCTTCCCGGAGGGGGCTCTGTCAGCTCCCCCTTCCCCGAAAGCACCGCGCCTGCTCTCAGACGCGGAAAGCGATGCAAACACCCTGCCGGCTGGGGCCTCCACCCCAGGGAGCTGCGGGTGCCGCCAGCACCTCGGGGCCGACAGCGGCTTCGGGGAGTCCAGGCGGTCGCACGCCTGGGCCTGAAAACCGAGGGAGACAGCAGGTCCCTCCAGGCCGAGCCACGGTGCGCTGCGGGGGAGAACGTCCGCCCAGGGAAAGACGAGTGCGAAGAGGGAAGCGGGCAGGAGAGAGGAAGGGCGCGCTTCGTGAGGCCCGAGCGCCCGGGCCGTGGGGCCGGCTTCTCCCGGGCCGGCGCCTCGCGTCCTCCCCGGGGAAGCGGTGGGCTGACTCGCCGTGGGTGGGGACGCCGTGGGTCAAGCCCCTCGACCTCCCCGGGAGAGACAAGGCAGGGTGGAATGCCATCCCCGTCCACGTCCGCACACACGTCGCTGCACGGAGAAGGAGGCCTTCTCGGCGCGGAGCCTGTTCACCTCGAGCGAGCACCACCGCCTTCCCTCCGAGAGGCCAGCCTGAAGCCGAGCTGCCTTCCGCGGGCAGGCCTCCTTGGCGAAGGGAGAAAGCTGGGCCGCGGCAGGGTGGGGCGGAAGCCGCAGGAAGGCTGCCGGCCGGGCCTCAGGTGGGGGGGCCATCCTGGAAGGGGGCCCCCGACCCCGGCCTCGGCGAAGCACGCGCGGGGACATCGGAAGCAGCTTCTGCTGGGACCGAGCGGCCGGACCCACCGCAGAGCAAACCCACTCGCTCCGAGGCTGCGGGAGGCCTTCTGGCGGCAGCCCCGCTTGGCGGAGCCGGGCGCCCGCGCGCAGTCGAGCCCACCGGAGCCGGCGTTCGGAGGGCACCGGGCTGCACACCCGGCTCGCGGGGAGGTCGGGAGGGCGACGCCGGCCTGCAGGCCCACCTCTCCGGGGGCCGCCCTGAGCAGGGAGGCCAGCCTGAAACGGACGGGCGAAGGGCCGAGCCCCTGCCATGGGACTGTTTCAGCGGGACGCCTTGGCCCAGCAAGCCCCACTCCGTCCCGGGAGGAGAGAAGCGGCTGTGACCCCCTAGAAGCACGGAGCAAGGCGCCCAGCCCTCGCCTCTGGCACGCGCTTCCCGGAGGGGGCTCTGTCAGCTCCCCCTTCCCCGAAAGCACCGCGCCTGCTCTCAGACGCGGAAAGCGATGCAAACACCCTGCCGGCTGGGGCCTCCACCCCAGGGAGCTGCGGGTGCCGCCAGCACCTCGGGGCCGACAGCGGCTTCGGGGAGTCCAGGCGGTCGCACGCCTGGGCCTGAAAACCGAGGGAGACAGCAGGTCCCTCCAGGCCGAGCCACGGTGCGCTGCGGGGGAGAACGTCCGCCCAGGGAAAGACGAGTGCGAAGAGGGAAGCGGGCAGGAGAGAGGAAGGGCGCGCTTCGTGAGGCCCGAGCGCCCGGGCCGTGGGGCCGGCTTCTCCCGGGCCGGCGCCTCGCGTCCTCCCCGGGGAAGCGGTGGGCTGACTCGCCGTGGGTGGGGACGCCGTGGGTCAAGCCCCTCGACCTCCCCGGGAGAGACAAGGCAGGGTGGAATGCCATCCCCGTCCACGTCCGCACACACGTCGCTGCACGGAGAAGGAGGCCTTCTCGGCGCGGAGCCTGTTCACCTCGAGCGAGCACCACCGCCTTCCCTCCGAGAGGCCAGCCTGAAGCCGAGCTGCCTTCCGCGGGCAGGCCTCCTTGGCGAAGGGAGAAAGCTGGGCCGCGGCAGGGTGGGGCGGAAGCCGCAGGAAGGCTGCCGGCCGGGCCTCAGGTGGGGGGGCCATCCTGGAAGGGGGCCCCCGACCCCGGCCTCGGCGAAGCACGCGCGGGGACATCGGAAGCAGCTTCTGCTGGGACCGAGCGGCCGGACCCACCGCAGAGCAAACCCACTCGCTCCGAGGCTGCGGGAGGCCTTCTGGCGGCAGCCCCGCTTGGCGGAGCCGGGCGCCCGCGCGCAGTCGAGCCCACCGGAGCCGGCGTTCGGAGGGCACCGGGCTGCACACCCGGCTCGCGGGGAGGTCGGGAGGGCGACGCCGGCCTGCAGGCCCACCTCTCCGGGGGCCGCCCTGAGCAGGGAGGCCAGCCTGAAACGGACGGGCGAAGGGCCGAGCCCCTGCCATGGGACTGTTTCAGCGGGACGCCTTGGCCCAGCAAGCCCCACTCCGTCCCGGGAGGAGAGAAGCGGCTGTGACCCCCTAGAAGCACGGAGCAAGGCGCCCAGCCCTCGCCTCTGGCACGCGCTTCCCGGAGGGGGCTCTGTCAGCTCCCCCTTCCCCGAAAGCACCGCGCCTGCTCTCAGACGCGGAAAGCGATGCAAACACCCTGCCGGCTGGGGCCTCCACCCCAGGGAGCTGCGGGTGCCGCCAGCACCTCGGGGCCGACAGCGGCTTCGGGGAGTCCAGGCGGTCGCACGCCTGGGCCTGAAAACCGAGGGAGACAGCAGGTCCCTCCAGGCCGAGCCACGGTGCGCTGCGGGGGAGAACGTCCGCCCAGGGAAAGACGAGTGCGAAGAGGGAAGCGGGCAGGAGAGAGGAAGGGCGCGCTTCGTGAGGCCCGAGCGCCCGGGCCGTGGGGCCGGCTTCTCCCGGGCCGGCGCCTCGCGTCCTCCCCGGGGAAGCGGTGGGCTGACTCGCCGTGGGTGGGGACGCCGTGGGTCAAGCCCCTCGACCTCCCCGGGAGAGACAAGGCAGGGTGGAATGCCATCCCCGTCCACGTCCGCACACACGTCGCTGCACGGAGAAGGAGGCCTTCTCGGCGCGGAGCCTGTTCACCTCGAGCGAGCACCACCGCCTTCCCTCCGAGAGGCCAGCCTGAAGCCGAGCTGCCTTCCGCGGGCAGGCCTCCTTGGCGAAGGGAGAAAGCTGGGCCGCGGCAGGGTGGGGCGGAAGCCGCAGGAAGGCTGCCGGCCGGGCCTCAGGTGGGGGGGCCATCCTGGAAGGGGGCCCCCGACCCCGGCCTCGGCGAAGCACGCGCGGGGACATCGGAAGCAGCTTCTGCTGGGACCGAGCGGCCGGACCCACCGCAGAGCAAACCCACTCGCTCCGAGGCTGCGGGAGGCCTTCTGGCGGCAGCCCCGCTTGGCGGAGCCGGGCGCCCGCGCGCAGTCGAGCCCACCGGAGCCGGCGTTCGGAGGGCACCGGGCTGCACACCCGGCTCGCGGGGAGGTCGGGAGGGCGACGCCGGCCTGCAGGCCCACCTCTCCGGGGGCCGCCCTGAGCAGGGAGGCCAGCCTGAAACGGACGGGCGAAGGGCCGAGCCCCTGCCATGGGACTGTTTCAGCGGGACGCCTTGGCCCAGCAAGCCCCACTCCGTCCCGGGAGGAGAGAAGCGGCTGTGACCCCCTAGAAGCACGGAGCAAGGCGCCCAGCCCTCGCCTCTGGCACGCGCTTCCCGGAGGGGGCTCTGTCAGCTCCCCCTTCCCCGAAAGCACCGCGCCTGCTCTCAGACGCGGAAAGCGATGCAAACACCCTGCCGGCTGGGGCCTCCACCCCAGGGAGCTGCGGGTGCCGCCAGCACCTCGGGGCCGACAGCGGCTTCGGGGAGTCCAGGCGGTCGCACGCCTGGGCCTGAAAACCGAGGGAGACAGCAGGTCCCTCCAGGCCGAGCCACGGTGCGCTGCGGGGGAGAACGTCCGCCCAGGGAAAGACGAGTGCGAAGAGGGAAGCGGGCAGGAGAGAGGAAGGGCGCGCTTCGTGAGGCCCGAGCGCCCGGGCCGTGGGGCCGGCTTCTCCCGGGCCGGCGCCTCGCGTCCTCCCCGGGGAAGCGGTGGGCTGACTCGCCGTGGGTGGGGACGCCGTGGGTCAAGCCCCTCGACCTCCCCGGGAGAGACAAGGCAGGGTGGAATGCCATCCCCGTCCACGTCCGCACACACGTCGCTGCACGGAGAAGGAGGCCTTCTCGGCGCGGAGCCTGTTCACCTCGAGCGAGCACCACCGCCTTCCCTCCGAGAGGCCAGCCTGAAGCCGAGCTGCCTTCCGCGGGCAGGCCTCCTTGGCGAAGGGAGAAAGCTGGGCCGCGGCAGGGTGGGGCGGAAGCCGCAGGAAGGCTGCCGGCCGGGCCTCAGGTGGGGGGGCCATCCTGGAAGGGGGCCCCCGACCCCGGCCTCGGCGAAGCACGCGCGGGGACATCGGAAGCAGCTTCTGCTGGGACCGAGCGGCCGGACCCACCGCAGAGCAAACCCACTCGCTCCGAGGCTGCGGGAGGCCTTCTGGCGGCAGCCCCGCTTGGCGGAGCCGGGCGCCCGCGCGCAGTCGAGCCCACCGGAGCCGGCGTTCGGAGGGCACCGGGCTGCACACCCGGCTCGCGGGGAGGTCGGGAGGGCGACGCCGGCCTGCAGGCCCACCTCTCCGGGGGCCGCCCTGAGCAGGGAGGCCAGCCTGAAACGGACGGGCGAAGGGCCGAGCCCCTGCCATGGGACTGTTTCAGCGGGACGCCTTGGCCCAGCAAGCCCCACTCCGTCCCGGGAGGAGAGAAGCGGCTGTGACCCCCTAGAAGCACGGAGCAAGGCGCCCAGCCCTCGCCTCTGGCACGCGCTTCCCGGAGGGGGCTCTGTCAGCTCCCCCTTCCCCGAAAGCACCGCGCCTGCTCTCAGACGCGGAAAGCGATGCAAACACCCTGCCGGCTGGGGCCTCCACCCCAGGGAGCTGCGGGTGCCGCCAGCACCTCGGGGCCGACAGCGGCTTCGGGGAGTCCAGGCGGTCGCACGCCTGGGCCTGAAAACCGAGGGAGACAGCAGGTCCCTCCAGGCCGAGCCACGGTGCGCTGCGGGGGAGAACGTCCGCCCAGGGAAAGACGAGTGCGAAGAGGGAAGCGGGCAGGAGAGAGGAAGGGCGCGCTTCGTGAGGCCCGAGCGCCCGGGCCGTGGGGCCGGCTTCTCCCGGGCCGGCGCCTCGCGTCCTCCCCGGGGAAGCGGTGGGCTGACTCGCCGTGGGTGGGGACGCCGTGGGTCAAGCCCCTCGACCTCCCCGGGAGAGACAAGGCAGGGTGGAATGCCATCCCCGTCCACGTCCGCACACACGTCGCTGCACGGAGAAGGAGGCCTTCTCGGCGCGGAGCCTGTTCACCTCGAGCGAGCACCACCGCCTTCCCTCCGAGAGGCCAGCCTGAAGCCGAGCTGCCTTCCGCGGGCAGGCCTCCTTGGCGAAGGGAGAAAGCTGGGCCGCGGCAGGGTGGGGCGGAAGCCGCAGGAAGGCTGCCGGCCGGGCCTCAGGTGGGGGGGCCATCCTGGAAGGGGGCCCCCGACCCCGGCCTCGGCGAAGCACGCGCGGGGACATCGGAAGCAGCTTCTGCTGGGACCGAGCGGCCGGACCCACCGCAGAGCAAACCCACTCGCTCCGAGGCTGCGGGAGGCCTTCTGGCGGCAGCCCCGCTTGGCGGAGCCGGGCGCCCGCGCGCAGTCGAGCCCACCGGAGCCGGCGTTCGGAGGGCACCGGGCTGCACACCCGGCTCGCGGGGAGGTCGGGAGGGCGACGCCGGCCTGCAGGCCCACCTCTCCGGGGGCCGCCCTGAGCAGGGAGGCCAGCCTGAAACGGACGGGCGAAGGGCCGAGCCCCTGCCATGGGACTGTTTCAGCGGGACGCCTTGGCCCAGCAAGCCCCACTCCGTCCCGGGAGGAGAGAAGCGGCTGTGACCCCCTAGAAGCACGGAGCAAGGCGCCCAGCCCTCGCCTCTGGCACGCGCTTCCCGGAGGGGGCTCTGTCAGCTCCCCCTTCCCCGAAAGCACCGCGCCTGCTCTCAGACGCGGAAAGCGATGCAAACACCCTGCCGGCTGGGGCCTCCACCCCAGGGAGCTGCGGGTGCCGCCAGCACCTCGGGGCCGACAGCGGCTTCGGGGAGTCCAGGCGGTCGCACGCCTGGGCCTGAAAACCGAGGGAGACAGCAGGTCCCTCCAGGCCGAGCCACGGTGCGCTGCGGGGGAGAACGTCCGCCCAGGGAAAGACGAGTGCGAAGAGGGAAGCGGGCAGGAGAGAGGAAGGGCGCGCTTCGTGAGGCCCGAGCGCCCGGGCCGTGGGGCCGGCTTCTCCCGGGCCGGCGCCTCGCGTCCTCCCCGGGGAAGCGGTGGGCTGACTCGCCGTGGGTGGGGACGCCGTAGGTCAAGCCCCTCGACCTCCCCGGGAGAGACAAGGCAGGGTGGAATGCCATCCCCGTCCACGTCCGCACACACGTCGCTGCACGGAGAAGGAGGCCTTCTCGGCGCGGAGCCTGTTCACCTCGAGCGAGCACCACCGCCTTCCCTCCGAGAGGCCAGCCTGAAGCCGAGCTGCCTTCCGCGGGCAGGCCTCCTTGGCGAAGGGAGAAAGCTGGGCCGCGGCAGGGTGGGGCGGAAGCCGCAGGAAGGCTGCCGGCCGGGCCTCAGGTGGGGGGGCCATCCTGGAAGGGGGCCCCCGACCCCGGCCTCGGCGAAGCACGCGCGGGGACATCGGAAGCAGCTTCTGCTGGGACCGAGCGGCCGGACCCACCGCAGAGCAAACCCACTCGCTCCGAGGCTGCGGGAGGCCTTCTGGCGGCAGCCCCGCTTGGCGGAGCCGGGCGCCCGCGCGCAGTCGAGCCCACCGGAGCCGGCGTTCGGAGGGCACCGGGCTGCACACCCGGCTCGCGGGGAGGTCGGGAGGGCGACGCCGGCCTGCAGGCCCACCTCTCCGGGGGCCGCCCTGAGCAGGGAGGCCAGCCTGAAACGGACGGGCGAAGGGCCGAGCCCCTGCCATGGGACTGTTTCAGCGGGACGCCTTGGCCCAGCAAGCCCCACTCCGTCCCGGGAGGAGAGAAGCGGCTGTGACCCCCTAGAAGCACGGAGCAAGGCGCCCAGCCCTCGCCTCTGGCACGCGCTTCCCGGAGGGGGCTCTGTCAGCTCCCCCTTCCCCGAAAGCACCGCGCCTGCTCTCAGACGCGGAAAGCGATGCAAACACCCTGCCGGCTGGGGCCTCCACCCCAGGGAGCTGCGGGTGCCGCCAGCACCTCGGGGCCGACAGCGGCTTCGGGGAGTCCAGGCGGTCGCACGCCTGGGCCTGAAAACCGAGGGAGACAGCAGGTCCCTCCAGGCCGAGCCACGGTGCGCTGCGGGGGAGAACGTCCGCCCAGGGAAAGACGAGTGCGAAGAGGGAAGCGGGCAGGAGAGAGGAAGGGCGCGCTTCGTGAGGCCCGAGCGCCCGGGCCGTGGGGCCGGCTTCTCCCGGGCCGGCGCCTCGCGTCCTCCCCGGGGAAGCGGTGGGCTGACTCGCCGTGGGTGGGGACGCCGTGGGTCAAGCCCCTCGACCTCCCCGGGAGAGACAAGGCAGGGTGGAATGCCATCCCCGTCCACGTCCGCACACACGTCGCTGCACGGAGAAGGAGGCCTTCTCGGCGCGGAGCCTGTTCACCTCGAGCGAGCACCACCGCCTTCCCTCCGAGAGGCCAGCCTGAAGCCGAGCTGCCTTCCGCGGGCAGGCCTCCTTGGCGAAGGGAGAAAGCTGGGCCGCGGCAGGGTGGGGCGGAAGCCGCAGGAAGGCTGCCGGCCGGGCCTCAGGTGGGGGGGCCATCCTGGAAGGGGGCCCCCGACCCCGGCCTCGGCGAAGCACGCGCGGGGACATCGGAAGCAGCTTCTGCTGGGACCGAGCGGCCGGACCCACCGCAGAGCAAACCCACTCGCTCCGAGGCTGCGGGAGGCCTTCTGGCGGCAGCCCCGCTTGGCGGAGCCGGGCGCCCGCGCGCAGTCGAGCCCACCGGAGCCGGCGTTCGGAGGGCACCGGGCTGCACACCCGGCTCGCGGGGAGGTCGGGAGGGCGACGCCGGCCTGCAGGCCCACCTCTCCGGGGGCCGCCCTGAGCAGGGAGGCCAGCCTGAAACGGACAGGCGAAGGGCCGAGCCCCTGCCATGGGACTGTTTCAGCGGGACGCCTTGGCCCAGCAAGCCCCACTCCGTCCCGGGAGGAGAGAAGCGGCTGTGACCCCCTAGAAGCACGGAGCAAGGCGCCCAGCCCTCGCCTCTGGCACGCGCTTCCCGGAGGGGGCTCTGTCAGCTCCCCCTTCCCCGAAAGCACCGCGCCTGCTCTCAGACGCGGAAAGCGATGCAAACACCCTGCCGGCTGGGGCCTCCACCCCAGGGAGCTGCGGGTGCCGCCAGCACCTCGGGGCCGACAGCGGCTTCGGGGAGTCCAGGCGGTCGCACGCCTGGGCCTGAAAACCGAGGGAGACAGCAGGTCCCTCCAGGCCGAGCCACGGTGCGCTGCGGGGGAGAACGTCCGCCCAGGGAAAGACGAGTGCGAAGAGGGAAGCGGGCAGGAGAGAGGAAGGGCGCGCTTCGTGAGGCCCGAGCGCCCGGGCCGTGGGGCCGGCTTCTCCCGGGCCGGCGCCTCGCGTCCTCCCCGGGGAAGCGGTGGGCTGACTCGCCGTGGGTGGGGACGCCGTGGGTCAAGCCCCTCGACCTCCCCGGGAGAGACAAGGCAGGGTGGAATGCCATCCCCGTCCACGTCCGCACACACGTCGCTGCACGGAGAAGGAGGCCTTCTCGGCGCGGAGCCTGTTCACCTCGAGCGAGCACCACCGCCTTCCCTCCGAGAGGCCAGCCTGAAGCCGAGCTGCCTTCCGCGGGCAGGCCTCCTTGGCGAAGGGAGAAAGCTGGGCCGCGGCAGGGTGGGGCGGAAGCCGCAGGAAGGCTGCCGGCCGGGCCTCAGGTGGGGGGGCCATCCTGGAAGGGGGCCCCCGACCCCGGCCTCGGCGAAGCACGCGCGGGGACATCGGAAGCAGCTTCTGCTGGGACCGAGCGGCCGGACCCACCGCAGAGCAAACCCACTCGCTCCGAGGCTGCGGGAGGCCTTCTGGCGGCAGCCCCGCTTGGCGGAGCCGGGCGCCCGCGCGCAGTCGAGCCCACCGGAGCCGGCGTTCGGAGGGCACCGGGCTGCACACCCGGCTCGCGGGGAGGTCGGGAGGGCGACGCCGGCCTGCAGGCCCACCTCTCCGGGGGCCGCCCTGAGCAGGGAGGCCAGCCTGAAACGGACGGGCGAAGGGCCGAGCCCCTGCCATGGGACTGTTTCAGCGGGACGCCTTGGCCCAGCAAGCCCCACTCCGTCCCGGGAGGAGAGAAGCGGCTGTGACCCCCTAGAAGCACGGAGCAAGGCGCCCAGCCCTCGCCTCTGGCACGCGCTT
Source organism: Martes martes (assembly GCF_963455335.1). NCBI lineage: Eukaryota > Metazoa > Chordata > Mammalia > Carnivora > Mustelidae > Martes > Martes martes. Next base: position 37,969 of record NW_027666360.1, read on the forward strand.
CCCGGAGGGGGCTCTGTCAGCTCCCCCTTCCCCGAAAGCACCGCGCCTGCTCTCAGACGCGGAAAGCGATGCAAACACCCTGCCGGCTGGGGCCTCCACCCCAGGGAGCTGCGGGTGCCGCCAGCACCTCGGGGCCGACAGCGGCTTCGGGGAGTCCAGGCGGTCGCACGCCTGGGCCTGAAAACCGAGGGAGACAGCAGGTCCCTCCAGGCCGAGCCACGGTGCGCTGCGGGGGAGAACGTCCGCCCAGGGAAAGACGAGTGCGAAGAGGGAAGCGGGCAGGAGAGAGGAAGGGCGCGCTTCGTGAGGCCCGAGCGCCCGGGCCGTGGGGCCGGCTTCTCCCGGGCCGGCGCCTCGCGTCCTCCCCGGGGAAGCGGTGGGCTGACTCGCCGTGGGTGGGGACGCCGTGGGTCAAGCCCCTCGACCTCCCCGGGAGAGACAAGGCAGGGTGGAATGCCATCCCCGTCCACGTCCGCACACACGTCGCTGCACGGAGAAGGAGGCCTTCTCGGCGCGGAGCCTGTTCACCTCGAGCGAGCACCACCGCCTTCCCTCCGAGAGGCCAGCCTGAAGCCGAGCTGCCTTCCGCGGGCAGGCCTCCTTGGCGAAGGGAGAAAGCTGGGCCGCGGCAGGGTGGGGCGGAAGCCGCAGGAAGGCTGCCGGCCGGGCCTCAGGTGGGGGGGCCATCCTGGAAGGGGGCCCCCGACCCCGGCCTCGGCGAAGCACGCGCGGGGACATCGGAAGCAGCTTCTGCTGGGACCGAGCGGCCGGACCCACCGCAGAGCAAACCCACTCGCTCCGAGGCTGCGGGAGGCCTTCTGGCGGCAGCCCCGCTTGGCGGAGCCGGGCGCCCGCGCGCAGTCGAGCCCACCGGAGCCGGCGTTCGGAGGGCACCGGGCTGCACACCCGGCTCGCGGGGAGGTCGGGAGGGCGACGCCGGCCTGCAGGCCCACCTCTCCGGGGGCCGCCCTGAGCAGGGAGGCCAGCCTGAAACGGACGGGCGAAGGGCCGAGCCCCTGCCATGGGACTGTTTCAGCGGGACGCCTTGGCCCAGCAAGCCCCACTCCGTCCCGGGAGGAGAGAAGCGGCTGTGACCCCCTAGAAGCACGGAGCAAGGCGCCCAGCCCTCGCCTCTGGCACGCGCTTCCCGGAGGGGGCTCTGTCAGCTCCCCCTTCCCCGAAAGCACCGCGCCTGCTCTCAGACGCGGAAAGCGATGCAAACACCCTGCCGGCTGGGGCCTCCACCCCAGGGAGCTGCGGGTGCCGCCAGCACCTCGGGGCCGACAGCGGCTTCGGGGAGTCCAGGCGGTCGCACGCCTGGGCCTGAAAACCGAGGGAGACAGCAGGTCCCTCCAGGCCGAGCCACGGTGCGCTGCGGGGGAGAACGTCCGCCCAGGGAAAGACGAGTGCGAAGAGGGAAGCGGGCAGGAGAGAGGAAGGGCGCGCTTCGTGAGGCCCGAGCGCCCGGGCCGTGGGGCCGGCTTCTCCCGGGCCGGCGCCTCGCGCCCTCCCCGGGGAAGCGGTGGGCTGACTCGCCGTGGGTGGGGACGCCGTAGGTCAAGCCCCTCGACCTCCCCGGGAGAGACAAGGCAGGGTGGAATGCCATCCCCGTCCACGTCCGCACACACGTCGCTGCACGGAGAAGGAGGCCTTCTCGGCGCGGAGCCTGTTCACCTCGAGCGAGCACCACCGCCTTCCCTCCGAGAGGCCAGCCTGAAGCCGAGCTGCCTTCCGCGGGCAGGCCTCCTTGGCGAAGGGAGAAAGCTGGGCCGCGGCAGGGTGGGGCGGAAGCCGCAGGAAGGCTGCCGGCCGGGCCTCAGGTGGGGGGGCCATCCTGGAAGGGGGCCCCCGACCCCGGCCTCGGCGAAGCACGCGCGGGGACATCGGAAGCAGCTTCTGCTGGGACCGAGCGGCCGGACCCACCGCAGAGCAAACCCACTCGCTCCGAGGCTGCGGGAGGCCTTCTGGCGGCAGCCCCGCTTGGCGGAGCCGGGCGCCCGCGCGCAGTCGAGCCCACCGGAGCCGGCGTTCGGAGGGCACCGGGCTGCACACCCGGCTCGCGGGGAGGTCGGGAGGGCGACGCCGGCCTGCAGGCCCACCTCTCCGGGGGCCGCCCTGAGCAGGGAGGCCAGCCTGAAACGGACGGGCGAAGGGCCGAGCCCCTGCCATGGGACTGTTTCAGCGGGACGCCTTGGCCCAGCAAGCCCCACTCCGTCCCGGGAGGAGAGAAGCGGCTGTGACCCCCTAGAAGCACGGAGCAAGGCGCCCAGCGCTCGCCTCTGGCACGCGCTTCCCGGAGGGGGCTCTGTCAGCTCCCCCTTCCCCGAAAGCACCGCGCCTGCTCTCAGACGCGGAAAGCGATGCAAACACCCTGCCGGCTGGGGCCTCCACCCCAGGGAGCTGCGGGTGCCGCCAGCACCTCGGGGCCGACAGCGGCTTCGGGGAGTCCAGGCGGTCGCACGCCTGGGCCTGAAAACCGAGGGAGACAGCAGGTCCCTCCAGGCCGAGCCACGGTGCGCTGCGGGGGAGAACGTCCGCCCAGGGAAAGACGAGTGCGAAGAGGGAAGCGGGCAGGAGAGAGGAAGGGCGCGCTTCGTGAGGCCCGAGCGCCCGGGCCGTGGGGCCGGCTTCTCCCGGGCCGGCGCCTCGCGTCCTCCCCGGGGAAGCGGTGGGCTGACTCGCCGTGGGTGGGGACGCCGTGGGTCAAGCCCCTCGACCTCCCCGGGAGAGACAAGGCAGGGTGGAATGCCATCCCCGTCCACGTCCGCACACACGTCGCTGCACGGAGAAGGAGGCCTTCTCGGCGCGGAGCCTGTTCACCTCGAGCGAGCACCACCGCCTTCCCTCCGAGAGGCCAGCCTGAAGCCGAGCTGCCTTCCGCGGGCAGGCCTCCTTGGCGAAGGGAGAAAGCTGGGCCGCGGCAGGGTGGGGCGGAAGCCGCAGGAAGGCTGCCGGCCGGGCCTCAGGTGGGGGGGCCATCCTGGAAGGGGGCCCCCGACCCCGGCCTCGGCGAAGCACGCGCGGGGACATCGGAAGCAGCTTCTGCTGGGACCGAGCGGCCGGACCCACCGCAGAGCAAACCCACTCGCTCCGAGGCTGCGGGAGGCCTTCTGGCGGCAGCCCCGCTTGGCGGAGCCGGGCGCCCGCGCGCAGTCGAGCCCACCGGAGCCGGCGTTCGGAGGGCACCGGGCTGCACACCCGGCTCGCGGGGAGGTCGGGAGGGCGACGCCGGCCTGCAGGCCCACCTCTCCGGGGGCCGCCCTGAGCAGGGAGGCCAGCCTGAAACGGACGGGCGAAGGGCCGAGCCCCTGCCATGGGACTGTTTCAGCGGGACGCCTTGGCCCAGCAAGCCCCACTCCGTCCCGGGAGGAGAGAAGCGGCTGTGACCCCCTAGAAGCACGGAGCAAGGCGCCCAGCCCTCGCCTCTGGCACGCGCTTCCCGGAGGGGGCTCTGTCAGCTCCCCCTTCCCCGAAAGCACCGCGCCTGCTCTCAGACGCGGAAAGCGATGCAAACACCCTGCCGGCTGGGGCCTCCACCCCAGGGAGCTGCGGGTGCCGCCAGCACCTCGGGGCCGACAGCGGCTTCGGGGAGTCCAGGCGGTCGCACGCCTGGGCCTGAAAACCGAGGGAGACAGCAGGTCCCTCCAGGCCGAGCCACGGTGCACTGCGGGGGAGAACGTCCGCCCAGAGAAAGACGAGTGCGAAGAGGGAAGCGGGCAGGAGAGAGGAAGGGCGCGCTTCGTGAGGCCCGAGCGCCCGGGCCGTGGGGCCGGCTTCTCCCGGGCCGGCGCCTCGCGTCCTCCCCGGGGAAGCGGTGGGCTGACTCGCCGTGGGTGGGGACGCCGTAGGTCAAGCCCCTCGACCTCCCCGGGAGAGACAAGGCAGGGTGGAATGCCATCCCCGTCCACGTCCGCACACACGTCGCTGCACGGAGAAGGAGGCCTTCTCGGCGCGGAGCCTGTTCACCTCGAGCGAGCACCACCGCCTTCCCTCCGAGAGGCCAGCCTGAAGCCGAGCTGCCTTCCGCGGGCAGGCCTCCTTGGCGAAGGGAGAAAGCTGGGCCGCGGCAGGGTGGGGCGGAAGCCGCAGGAAGGCTGCCGGCCGGGCCTCAGGTGGGGGGGCCATCCTGGAAGGGGGCCCCCGACCCCGGCCTCGGCGAAGCACGCGCGGGGACATCGGAAGCAGCTTCTGCTGGGACCGAGCGGCCGGACCCACCGCAGAGCAAACCCACTCGCTCCGAGGCTGCGGGAGGCCTTCTGGCGGCAGCCCCGCTTGGCGGAGCCGGGCGCCCGCGCGCAGTCGAGCCCACCGGAGCCGGCGTTCGGAGGGCACCGGGCTGCACACCCGGCTCGCGGGGAGGTCGGGAGGGCGACGCCGGCCTGCAGGCCCACCTCTCCGGGGGCCGCCCTGAGCAGGGAGGCCAGCCTGAAACGGACGGGCGAAGGGCCGAGCCCCTGCCATGGGACTGTTTCAGCGGGACGCCTTGGCCCAGCAAGCCCCACTCCGTCCCGGGAGGAGAGAAGCGGCTGTGACCCCCTAGAAGCACGGAGCAAGGCGCCCAGCCCTCGCCTCTGGCACGCGCTTCCCGGAGGGGGCTCTGTCAGCTCCCCCTTCCCCGAAAGCACCGCGCCTGCTCTCAGACGCGGAAAGCGATGCAAACACCCTGCCGGCTGGGGCCTCCACCCCAGGGAGCTGCGGGTGCCGCCAGCACCTCGGGGCCGACAGCGGCTTCGGGGAGTCCAGGCGGTCGCACGCCTGGGCCTGAAAACCGAGGGAGACAGCAGGTCCCTCCAGGCCGAGCCACGGTGCGCTGCGGGGGAGAACGTCCGCCCAGGGAAAGACGAGTGCGAAGAGGGAAGCGGGCAGGAGAGAGGAAGGGCGCGCTTCGTGAGGCCCGAGCGCCCGGGCCGTGGGGCCGGCTTCTCCCGGGCCGGCGCCTCGCGTCCTCCCCGGGGAAGCGGTGGGCTGACTCGCCGTGGGTGGGGACGCCGTAGGTCAAGCCCCTCGACCTCCCCGGGAGAGACAAGGCAGGGTGGAATGCCATCCCCGTCCACGTCCGCACACACGTCGCTGCACGGAGAAGGAGGCCTTCTCGGCGCGGAGCCTGTTCACCTCGAGCGAGCACCACCGCCTTCCCTCCGAGAGGCCAGCCTGAAGCCGAGCTGCCTTCCGCGGGCAGGCCTCCTTGGCGAAGGGAGAAAGCTGGGCCGCGGCAGGGTGGGGCGGAAGCCGCAGGAAGGCTGCCGGCCGGGCCTCAGGTGGGGGGGCCATCCTGGAAGGGGGCCCCCGACCCCGGCCTCGGCGAAGCACGCGCGGGGACATCGGAAGCAGCTTCTGCTGGGACCGAGCGGCCGGACCCACCGCAGAGCAAACCCACTCGCTCCGAGGCTGCGGGAGGCCTTCTGGCGGCAGCCCCGCTTGGCGGAGCCGGGCGCCCGCGCGCAGTCGAGCCCACCGGAGCCGGCGTTCGGAGGGCACCGGGCTGCACACCCGGCTCGCGGGGAGGTCGGGAGGGCGACGCCGGCCTGCAGGCCCACCTCTCCGGGGGCCGCCCTGAGCAGGGAGGCCAGCCTGAAACGGACGGGCGAAGGGCCGAGCCCCTGCCATGGGACTGTTTCAGCGGGACGCCTTGGCCCAGCAAGCCCCACTCCGTCCCGGGAGGAGAGAAGCGGCTGTGACCCCCTAGAAGCACGGAGCAAGGCGCCCAGCCCTCGCCTCTGGCACGCGCTTCCCGGAGGGGGCTCTGTCAGCTCCCCCTTCCCCGAAAGCACCGCGCCTGCTCTCAGACGCGGAAAGCGATGCAAACACCCTGCCGGCTGGGGCCTCCACCCCAGGGAGCTGCGGGTGCCGCCAGCACCTCGGGGCCGACAGCGGCTTCGGGGAGTCCAGGCGGTCGCACGCCTGGGCCTGAAAACCGAGGGAGACAGCAGGTCCCTCCAGGCCGAGCCACGGTGCGCTGCGGGGGAGAACGTCCGCCCAGGGAAAGACGAGTGCGAAGAGGGAAGCGGGCAGGAGAGAGGAAGGGCGCGCTTCGTGAGGCCCGAGCGCCCGGGCCGTGGGGCCGGCTTCTCCCGGGCCGGCGCCTCGCGTCCTCCCCGGGGAAGCGGTGGGCTGACTCGCCGTGGGTGGGGACGCCGTAGGTCAAGCCCCTCGACCTCCCCGGGAGAGACAAGGCAGGGTGGAATGCCATCCCCGTCCACGTCCGCACACACGTCGCTGCACGGAGAAGGAGGCCTTCTCGGCGCGGAGCCTGTTCACCTCGAGCGAGCACCACCGCCTTCCCTCCGAGAGGCCAGCCTGAAGCCGAGCTGCCTTCCGCGGGCAGGCCTCCTTGGCGAAGGGAGAAAGCTGGGCCGCGGCAGGGTGGGGCGGAAGCCGCAGGAAGGCTGCCGGCCGGGCCTCAGGTGGGGGGGCCATCCTGGAAGGGGGCCCCCGACCCCGGCCTCGGCGAAGCACGCGCGGGGACATCGGAAGCAGCTTCTGCTGGGACCGAGCGGCCGGACCCACCGCAGAGCAAACCCACTCGCTCCGAGGCTGCGGGAGGCCTTCTGGCGGCAGCCCCGCTTGGCGGAGCCGGGCGCCCGCGCGCAGTCGAGCCCACCGGAGCCGGCGTTCGGAGGGCACCGGGCTGCACACCCGGCTCGCGGGGAGGTCGGGAGGGCGACGCCGGCCTGCAGGCCCACCTCTCCGGGGGCCGCCCTGAGCAGGGAGGCCAGCCTGAAACGGACGGGCGAAGGGCCGAGCCCCTGCCATGGGACTGTTTCAGCGGGACGCCTTGGCCCAGCAAGCCCCACTCCGTCCCGGGAGGAGAGAAGCGGCTGTGACCCCCTAGAAGCACGGAGCAAGGCGCCCAGCCCTCGCCTCTGGCACGCGCTTCCCGGAGGGGGCTCTGTCAGCTCCCCCTTCCCCGAAAGCACCGCGCCTGCTCTCAGACGCGGAAAGCGATGCAAACACCCTGCCGGCTGGGGCCTCCACCCCAGGGAGCTGCGGGTGCCGCCAGCACCTCGGGGCCGACAGCGGCTTCGGGGAGTCCAGGCGGTCGCACGCCTGGGCCTGAAAACCGAGGGAGACAGCAGGTCCCTCCAGGCCGAGCCACGGTGCGCTGCGGGGGAGAACGTCCGCCCAGGGAAAGACGAGTGCGAAGAGGGAAGCGGGCAGGAGAGAGGAAGGGCGCGCTTCGTGAGGCCCGAGCGCCCGGGCCGTGGGGCCGGCTTCTCCCGGGCCGGCGCCTCGCGTCCTCCCCGGGGAAGCGGTGGGCTGACTCGCCGTGGGTGGGGACGCCGTAGGTCAAGCCCCTCGACCTCCCCGGGAGAGACAAGGCAGGGTGGAATGCCATCCCCGTCCACGTCCGCACACACGTCGCTGCACGGAGAAGGAGGCCTTCTCGGCGCGGAGCCTGTTCACCTCGAGCGAGCACCACCGCCTTCCCTCCGAGAGGCCAGCCTGAAGCCGAGCTGCCTTCCGCGGGCAGGCCTCCTTGGCGAAGGGAGAAAGCTGGGCCGCGGCAGGGTGGGGCGGAAGCCGCAGGAAGGCTGCCGGCCGGGCCTCAGGTGGGGGGGCCATCCTGGAAGGGGGCCCCCGACCCCGGCCTCGGCGAAGCACGCGCGGGGACATCGGAAGCAGCTTCTGCTGGGACCGAGCGGCCGGACCCACCGCAGAGCAAACCCACTCGCTCCGAGGCTGCGGGAGGCCTTCTGGCGGCAGCCCCGCTTGGCGGAGCCGGGCGCCCGCGCGCAGTCGAGCCCACCGGAGCCGGCGTTCGGAGGGCACCGGGCTGCACACCCGGCTCGCGGGGAGGTCGGGAGGGCGACGCCGGCCTGCAGGCCCACCTCTCCGGGGGCCGCCCTGAGCAGGGAGGCCAGCCTGAAACGGACGGGCGAAGGGCCGAGCCCCTGCCATGGGACTGTTTCAGCGGGACGCCTTGGCCCAGCAAGCCCCACTCCGTCCCGGGAGGAGAGAAGCGGCTGTGACCCCCTAGAAGCACGGAGCAAGGCGCCCAGCCCTCGCCTCTGGCACGCGCTTCCCGGAGGGGGCTCTGTCAGCTCCCCCTTCCCCGAAAGCACCGCGCCTGCTCTCAGACGCGGAAAGCGATGCAAACACCCTGCCGGCTGGGGCCTCCACCCCAGGGAGCTGCGGGTGCCGCCAGCACCTCGGGGCCGACAGCGGCTTCGGGGAGTCCAGGCGGTCGCACGCCTGGGCCTGAAAACCGAGGGAGACAGCAGGTCCCTCCAGGCCGAGCCACGGTGCGCTGCGGGGGAGAACGTCCGCCCAGGGAAAGACGAGTGCGAAGAGGGAAGCGGGCAGGAGAGAGGAAGGGCGCGCTTCGTGAGGCCCGAGCGCCCGGGCCGTGGGGCCGGCTTCTCCCGGGCCGGCGCCTCGCGTCCTCCCCGGGGAAGCGGTGGGCTGACTCGCCGTGGGTGGGGACGCCGTAGGTCAAGCCCCTCGACCTCCCCGGGAGAGACAAGGCAGGGTGGAATGCCATCCCCGTCCACGTCCGCACACACGTCGCTGCACGGAGAAGGAGGCCTTCTCGGCGCGGAGCCTGTTCACCTCGAGCGAGCACCACCGCCTTCCCTCCGAGAGGCCAGCCTGAAGCCGAGCTGCCTTCCGCGGGCAGGCCTCCTTGGCGAAGGGAGAAAGCTGGGCCGCGGCAGGGTGGGGCGGAAGCCGCAGGAAGGCTGCCGGCCGGGCCTCAGGTGGGGGGGCCATCCTGGAAGGGGGCCCCCGACCCCGGCCTCGGCGAAGCACGCGCGGGGACATCGGAAGCAGCTTCTGCTGGGACCGAGCGGCCGGACCCACCGCAGAGCAAACCCACTCGCTCCGAGGCTGCGGGAGGCCTTCTGGCGGCAGCCCCGCTTGGCGGAGCCGGGCGCCCGCGCGCAGTCGAGCCCACCGGAGCCGGCGTTCGGAGGGCACCGGGCTGCACACCCGGCTCGCGGGGAGGTCGGGAGGGCGACGCCGGCCTGCAGGCCCACCTCTCCGGGGGCCGCCCTGAGCAGGGAGGCCAGCCTGAAACGGACGGGCGAAGGGCCGAGCCCCTGCCATGGGACTGTTTCAGCGGGACGCCTTGGCCCAGCAAGCCCCACTCCGTCCCGGGAGGAGAGAAGCGGCTGTGACCCCCTAGAAGCACGGAGCAAGGCGCCCAGCCCTCGCCTCTGGCACGCGCTTCCCGGAGGGGGCTCTGTCAGCTCCCCCTTCCCCGAAAGCACCGCGCCTGCTCTCAGACGCGGAAAGCGATGCAAACACCCTGCCGGCTGGGGCCTCCACCCCAGGGAGCTGCGGGTGCCGCCAGCACCTCGGGGCCGACAGCGGCTTCGGGGAGTCCAGGCGGTCGCACGCCTGGGCCTGAAAACCGAGGGAGACAGCAGGTCCCTCCAGGCCGAGCCACGGTGCGCTGCGGGGGAGAACGTCCGCCCAGGGAAAGACGAGTGCGAAGAGGGAAGCGGGCAGGAGAGAGGAAGGGCGCGCTTCGTGAGGCCCGAGCGCCCGGGCCGTGGGGCCGGCTTCTCCCGGGCCGGCGCCTCGCGTCCTCCCCGGGGAAGCGGTGGGCTGACTCGCCGTGGGTGGGGACGCCGTAGGTCAAGCCCCTCGACCTCCCCGGGAGAGACAAGGCAGGGTGGAATGCCATCCCCGTCCACGTCCGCACACACGTCGCTGCACGGAGAAGGAGGCCTTCTCGGCGCGGAGCCTGTTCACCTCGAGCGAGCACCACCGCCTTCCCTCCGAGAGGCCAGCCTGAAGCCGAGCTGCCTTCCGCGGGCAGGCCTCCTTGGCGAAGGGAGAAAGCTGGGCCGCGGCAGGGTGGGGCGGAAGCCGCAGGAAGGCTGCCGGCCGGGCCTCAGGTGGGGGGGCCATCCTGGAAGGGGGCCCCCGACCCCGGCCTCGGCGAAGCACGCGCGGGGACATCGGAAGCAGCTTCTGCTGGGACCGAGCGGCCGGACCCACCGCAGAGCAAACCCACTCGCTCCGAGGCTGCGGGAGGCCTTCTGGCGGCAGCCCCGCTTGGCGGAGCCGGGCGCCCGCGCGCAGTCGAGCCCACCGGAGCCGGCGTTCGGAGGGCACCGGGCTGCACACCCGGCTCGCGGGGAGGTCGGGAGGGCGACGCCGGCCTGCAGGCCCACCTCTCCGGGGGCCGCCCTGAGCAGGGAGGCCAGCCTGAAACGGACGGGCGAAGGGCCGAGCCCCTGCCATGGGACTGTTTCAGCGGGACGCCTTGGCCCAGCAAGCCCCACTCCGTCCCGGGAGGAGAGAAGCGGCTGTGACCCCCTAGAAGCACGGAGCAAGGCGCCCAGCCCTCGCCTCTGGCACGCGCTTCCCGGAGGGGGCTCTGTCAGCTCCCCCTTCCCCGAAAGCACCGCGCCTGCTCTCAGACGCGGAAAGCGATGCAAACACCCTGCCGGCTGGGGCCTCCACCCCAGGGAGCTGCGGGTGCCGCCAGCACCTCGGGGCCGACAGCGGCTTCGGGGAGTCCAGGCGGTCGCACGCCTGGGCCTGAAAACCGAGGGAGACAGCAGGTCCCTCCAGGCCGAGCCACGGTGCGCTGCGGGGGAGAACGTCCGCCCAGAGAAAGACGAGTGCGAAGAGGGAAGCGGGCAGGAGAGAGGAAGGGCGCGCTTCGTGAGGCCCGAGCGCCCGGGCCGTGGGGCCGGCTTCTCCCGGGCCGGCGCCTCGCGTCCTCCCCGGGGAAGCGGTGGGCTGACTCGCCGTGGGTGGGGACGCCGTAGGTCAAGCCCCTCGACCTCCCCGGGAGAGACAAGGCAGGGTGGAATGCCATCCCCGTCCACGTCCGCACACACGTCGCTGCACGGAGAAGGAGGCCTTCTCGGCGCGGAGCCTGTTCACCTCGAGCGAGCACCACCGCCTTCCCTCCGAGAGGCCAGCCTGAAGCCGAGCTGCCTTCCGCGGGCAGGCCTCCTTGGCGAAGGGAGAAAGCTGGGCCGCGGCAGGGTGGGGCGGAAGCCGCAGGAAGGCTGCCGGCCGGGCCTCAGGTGGGGGGGCCATCCTGGAAGGGGGCCCCCGACCCCGGCCTCGGCGAAGCACGCGCGGGGACATCGGAAGCAGCTTCTGCTGGGACCGAGCGGCCGGACCCACCGCAGAGCAAACCCACTCGCTCCGAGGCTGCGGGAGGCCTTCTGGCGGCAGCCCCGCTTGGCGGAGCCGGGCGCCCGCGCGCAGTCGAGCCCACCGGAGCCGGCGTTCGGAGGGCACCGGGCTGCACACCCGGCTCGCGGGGAGGTCGGGAGGGCGACGCCGGCCTGCAGGCCCACCTCTCCGGGGGCCGCCCTGAGCAGGGAGGCCAGCCTGAAACGGACGGGCGAAGGGCCGAGCCCCTGCCATGGGACTGTTTCAGCGGGACGCCTTGGCCCAGCAAGCCCCACTCCGTCCCGGGAGGAGAGAAGCGGCTGTGACCCCCTAGAAGCACGGAGCAAGGCGCCCAGCGCTCGCCTCTGGCACGCGCTTCCCGGAGGGGGCTCTGTCAGCTCCCCCTTCCCCGAAAGCACCGCGCCTGCTCTCAGACGCGGAAAGCGATGCAAACACCCTGCCGGCTGGGGCCTCCACCCCAGGGAGCTGCGGGTGCCGCCAGCACCTCGGGGCCGACAGCGGCTTCGGGGAGTCCAGGCGGTCGCACGCCTGGGCCTGAAAACCGAGGGAGACAGCAGGTCCCTCCAGGCCGAGCCACGGTGCGCTGCGGGGGAGAACGTCCGCCCAGGGAAAGACGAGTGCGAAGAGGGAAGCGGGCAGGAGAGAGGAAGGGCGCGCTTCGTGAGGCCCGAGCGCCCGGGCCGTGGGGCCGGCTTCTCCCGGGCCGGCGCCTCGCGTCCTCCCCGGGGAAGCGGTGGGCTGACTCGCCGTGGGTGGGGACGCCGTGGGTCAAGCCCCTCGACCTCCCCGGGAGAGACAAGGCAGGGTGGAATGCCATCCCCGTCCACGTCCGCACACACGTCGCTGCACGGAGAAGGAGGCCTTCTCGGCGCGGAGCCTGTTCACCTCGAGCGAGCACCACCGCCTTCCCTCCGAGAGGCCAGCCTGAAGCCGAGCTGCCTTCCGCGGGCAGGCCTCCTTGGCGAAGGGAGAAAGCTGGGCCGCGGCAGGGTGGGGCGGAAGCCGCAGGAAGGCTGCCGGCCGGGCCTCAGGTGGGGGGGCCATCCTGGAAGGGGGCCCCCGACCCCGGCCTCGGCGAAGCACGCGCGGGGACATCGGAAGCAGCTTCTGCTGGGACCGAGCGGCCGGACCCACCGCAGAGCAAACCCACTCGCTCCGAGGCTGCGGGAGGCCTTCTGGCGGCAGCCCCGCTTGGCGGAGCCGGGCGCCCGCGCGCAGTCGAGCCCACCGGAGCCGGCGTTCGGAGGGCACCGGGCTGCACACCCGGCTCGCGGGGAGGTCGGGAGGGCGACGCCGGCCTGCAGGCCCACCTCTCCGGGGGCCGCCCTGAGCAGGGAGGCCAGCCTGAAACGGACGGGCGAAGGGCCGAGCCCCTGCCATGGGACTGTTTCAGCGGGACGCCTTGGCCCAGCAAGCCCCACTCCGTCCCGGGAGGAGAGAAGCGGCTGTGACCCCCTAGAAGCACGGAGCAAGGCGCCCAGCCCTCGCCTCTGGCACGCGCTTCCCGGAGGGGGCTCTGTCAGCTCCCCCTTCCCCGAAAGCACCGCGCCTGCTCTCAGACGCGGAAAGCGATGCAAACACCCTGCCGGCTGGGGCCTCCACCCCAGGGAGCTGCGGGTGCCGCCAGCACCTCGGGGCCGACAGCGGCTTCGGGGAGTCCAGGCGGTCGCACGCCTGGGCCTGAAAACCGAGGGAGACAGCAGGTCCCTCCAGGCCGAGCCACGGTGCGCTGCGGGGGAGAACGTCCGCCCAGAGAAAGACGAGTGCGAAGAGGGAAGCGGGCAGGAGAGAGGAAGGGCGCGCTTCGTGAGGCCCGAGCGCCCGGGCCGTGGGGCCGGCTTCTCCCGGGCCGGCGCCTCGCGTCCTCCCCGGGGAAGCGGTGGGCTGACTCGCCGTGGGTGGGGACGCCGTAGGTCAAGCCCCTCGACCTCCCCGGGAGAGACAAGGCAGGGTGGAATGCCATCCCCGTCCACGTCCGCACACACGTCGCTGCACGGAGAAGGAGGCCTTCTCGGCGCGGAGCCTGTTCACCTCGAGCGAGCACCACCGCCTTCCCTCCGAGAGGCCAGCCTGAAGCCGAGCTGCCTTCCGCGGGCAGGCCTCCTTGGCGAAGGGAGAAAGCTGGGCCGCGGCAGGGTGGGGCGGAAGCCGCAGGAAGGCTGCCGGCCGGGCCTCAGGTGGGGGGGCCATCCTGGAAGGGGGCCCCCGACCCCGGCCTCGGCGAAGCACGCGCGGGGACATCGGAAGCAGCTTCTGCTGGGACCGAGCGGCCGGACCCACCGCAGAGCAAACCCACTCGCTCCGAGGCTGCGGGAGGCCTTCTGGCGGCAGCCCCGCTTGGCGGAGCCGGGCGCCCGCGCGCAGTCGAGCCCACCGGAGCCGGCGTTCGGAGGGCACCGGGCTGCACACCCGGCTCGCGGGGAGGTCGGGAGGGCGACGCCGGCCTGCAGGCCCACCTCTCCGGGGGCCGCCCTGAGCAGGGAGGCCAGCCTGAAACGGACGGGCGAAGGGCCGAGCCCCTGCCATGGGACTGTTTCAGCGGGACGCCTTGGCCCAGCAAGCCCCACTCCGTCCCGGGAGGAGAGAAGCGGCTGTGACCCCCTAGAAGCACGGAGCAAGGCGCCCAGCCCTCGCCTCTGGCACGCGCTTCCCGGAGGGGGCTCTGTCAGCTCCCCCTTCCCCGAAAGCACCGCGCCTGCTCTCAGACGCGGAAAGCGATGCAAACACCCTGCCGGCTGGGGCCTCCACCCCAGGGAGCTGCGGGTGCCGCCAGCACCTCGGGGCCGACAGCGGCTTCGGGGAGTCCAGGCGGTCGCACGCCTGGGCCTGAAAACCGAGGGAGACAGCAGGTCCCTCCAGGCCGAGCCACGGTGCGCTGCGGGGGAGAACGTCCGCCCAGGGAAAGACGAGTGCGAAGAGGGAAGCGGGCAGGAGAGAGGAAGGGCGCGCTTCGTGAGGCCCGAGCGCCCGGGCCGTGGGGCCGGCTTCTCCCGGGCCGGCGCCTCGCGTCCTCCCCGGGGAAGCGGTGGGCTGACTCGCCGTGGGTGGGGACGCCGTAGGTCAAGCCCCTCGACCTCCCCGGGAGAGACAAGGCAGGGTGGAATGCCATCCCCGTCCACGTCCGCACACACGTCGCTGCACGGAGAAGGAGGCCTTCTCGGCGCGGAGCCTGTTCACCTCGAGCGAGCACCACCGCCTTCCCTCCGAGAGGCCAGCCTGAAGCCGAGCTGCCTTCCGCGGGCAGGCCTCCTTGGCGAAGGGAGAAAGCTGGGCCGCGGCAGGGTGGGGCGGAAGCCGCAGGAAGGCTGCCGGCCGGGCCTCAGGTGGGGGGGCCATCCTGGAAGGGGGCCCCCGACCCCGGCCTCGGCGAAGCACGCGCGGGGACATCGGAAGCAGCTTCTGCTGGGACCGAGCGGCCGGACCCACCGCAGAGCAAACCCACTCGCTCCGAGGCTGCGGGAGGCCTTCTGGCGGCAGCCCCGCTTGGCGGAGCCGGGCGCCCGCGCGCAGTCGAGCCCACCGGAGCCGGCGTTCGGAGGGCACCGGGCTGCACACCCGGCTCGCGGGGAGGTCGGGAGGGCGACGCCGGCCTGCAGGCCCACCTCTCCGGGGGCCGCCCTGAGCAGGGAGGCCAGCCTGAAACGGACGGGCGAAGGGCCGAGCCCCTGCCATGGGACTGTTTCAGCGGGACGCCTTGGCCCAGCAAGCCCCACTCCGTCCCGGGAGGAGAGAAGCGGCTGTGACCCCCTAGAAGCACGGAGCAAGGCGCCCAGCCCTCGCCTCTGGCACGCGCTTCCCGGAGGGGGCTCTGTCAGCTCCCCCTTCCCCGAAAGCACCGCGCCTGCTCTCAGACGCGGAAAGCGATGCAAACACCCTGCCGGCTGGGGCCTCCACCCCAGGGAGCTGCGGGTGCCGCCAGCACCTCGGGGCCGACAGCGGCTTCGGGGAGTCCAGGCGGTCGCACGCCTGGGCCTGAAAACCGAGGGAGACAGCAGGTCCCTCCAGGCCGAGCCACGGTGCGCTGCGGGGGAGAACGTCCGCCCAGGGAAAGACGAGTGCGAAGAGGGAAGCGGGCAGGAGAGAGGAAGGGCGCGCTTCGTGAGGCCCGAGCGCCCGGGCCGTGGGGCCGGCTTCTCCCGGGCCGGCGCCTCGCGTCCTCCCCGGGGAAGCGGTGGGCTGACTCGCCGTGGGTGGGGACGCCGTAGGTCAAGCCCCTCGACCTCCCCGGGAGAGACAAGGCAGGGTGGAATGCCATCCCCGTCCACGTCCGCACACACGTCGCTGCACGGAGAAGGAGGCCTTCTCGGCGCGGAGCCTGTTCACCTCGAGCGAGCACCACCGCCTTCCCTCCGAGAGGCCAGCCTGAAGCCGAGCTGCCTTCCGCGGGCAGGCCTCCTTGGCGAAGGGAGAAAGCTGGGCCGCGGCAGGGTGGGGCGGAAGCCGCAGGAAGGCTGCCGGCCGGGCCTCAGGTGGGGGGGCCATCCTGGAAGGGGGCCCCCGACCCCGGCCTCGGCGAAGCACGCGCGGGGACATCGGAAGCAGCTTCTGCTGGGACCGAGCGGCCGGACCCACCGCAGAGCAAACCCACTCGCTCCGAGGCTGCGGGAGGCCTTCTGGCGGCAGCCCCGCTTGGCGGAGCCGGGCGCCCGCGCGCAGTCGAGCCCACCGGAGCCGGCGTTCGGAGGGCACCGGGCTGCACACCCGGCTCGCGGGGAGGTCGGGAGGGCGACGCCGGCCTGCAGGCCCACCTCTCCGGGGGCCGCCCTGAGCAGGGAGGCCAGCCTGAAACGGACGGGCGAAGGGCCGAGCCCCTGCCATGGGACTGTTTCAGCGGGACGCCTTGGCCCAGCAAGCCCCACTCCGTCCCGGGAGGAGAGAAGCGGCTGTGACCCCCTAGAAGCACGGAGCAAGGCGCCCAGCCCTCGCCTCTGGCACGCGCTTCCCGGAGGGGGCTCTGTCAGCTCCCCCTTCCCCGAAAGCACCGCGCCTGCTCTCAGACGCGGAAAGCGATGCAAACACCCTGCCGGCTGGGGCCTCCACCCCAGGGAGCTGCGGGTGCCGCCAGCACCTCGGGGCCGACAGCGGCTTCGGGGAGTCCAGGCGGTCGCACGCCTGGGCCTGAAAACCGAGGGAGACAGCAGGTCCCTCCAGGCCGAGCCACGGTGCGCTGCGGGGGAGAACGTCCGCCCAGGGAAAGACGAGTGCGAAGAGGGAAGCGGGCAGGAGAGAGGAAGGGCGCGCTTCGTGAGGCCCGAGCGCCCGGGCCGTGGGGCCGGCTTCTCCCGGGCCGGCGCCTCGCGTCCTCCCCGGGGAAGCGGTGGGCTGACTCGCCGTGGGTGGGGACGCCGTAGGTCAAGCCCCTCGACCTCCCCGGGAGAGACAAGGCAGGGTGGAATGCCATCCCCGTCCACGTCCGCACACACGTCGCTGCACGGAGAAGGAGGCCTTCTCGGCGCGGAGCCTGTTCACCTCGAGCGAGCACCACCGCCTTCCCTCCGAGAGGCCAGCCTGAAGCCGAGCTGCCTTCCGCGGGCAGGCCTCCTTGGCGAAGGGAGAAAGCTGGGCCGCGGCAGGGTGGGGCGGAAGCCGCAGGAAGGCTGCCGGCCGGGCCTCAGGTGGGGGGGCCATCCTGGAAGGGGGCCCCCGACCCCGGCCTCGGCGAAGCACGCGCGGGGACATCGGAAGCAGCTTCTGCTGGGACCGAGCGGCCGGACCCACCGCAGAGCAAACCCACTCGCTCCGAGGCTGCGGGAGGCCTTCTGGCGGCAGCCCCGCTTGGCGGAGCCGGGCGCCCGCGCGCAGTCGAGCCCACCGGAGCCGGCGTTCGGAGGGCACCGGGCTGCACACCCGGCTCGCGGGGAGGTCGGGAGGGCGACGCCGGCCTGCAGGCCCACCTCTCCGGGGGCCGCCCTGAGCAGGGAGGCCAGCCTGAAACGGACGGGCGAAGGGCCGAGCCCCTGCCATGGGACTGTTTCAGCGGGACGCCTTGGCCCAGCAAGCCCCACTCCGTCCCGGGAGGAGAGAAGCGGCTGTGACCCCCTAGAAGCACGGAGCAAGGCGCCCAGCCCTCGCCTCTGGCACGCGCTTCCCGGAGGGGGCTCTGTCAGCTCCCCCTTCCCCGAAAGCACCGCGCCTGCTCTCAGACGCGGAAAGCGATGCAAACACCCTGCCGGCTGGGGCCTCCACCCCAGGGAGCTGCGGGTGCCGCCAGCACCTCGGGGCCGACAGCGGCTTCGGGGAGTCCAGGCGGTCGCACGCCTGGGCCTGAAAACCGAGGGAGACAGCAGGTCCCTCCAGGCCGAGCCACGGTGCGCTGCGGGGGAGAACGTCCGCCCAGGGAAAGACGAGTGCGAAGAGGGAAGCGGGCAGGAGAGAGGAAGGGCGCGCTTCGTGAGGCCCGAGCGCCCGGGCCGTGGGGCCGGCTTCTCCCGGGCCGGCGCCTCGCGTCCTCCCCGGGGAAGCGGTGGGCTGACTCGCCGTGGGTGGGGACGCCGTAGGTCAAGCCCCTCGACCTCCCCGGGAGAGACAAGGCAGGGTGGAATGCCATCCCCGTCCACGTCCGCACACACGTCGCTGCACGGAGAAGGAGGCCTTCTCGGCGCGGAGCCTGTTCACCTCGAGCGAGCACCACCGCCTTCCCTCCGAGAGGCCAGCCTGAAGCCGAGCTGCCTTCCGCGGGCAGGCCTCCTTGGCGAAGGGAGAAAGCTGGGCCGCGGCAGGGTGGGGCGGAAGCCGCAGGAAGGCTGCCGGCCGGGCCTCAGGTGGGGGGGCCATCCTGGAAGGGGGCCCCCGACCCCGGCCTCGGCGAAGCACGCGCGGGGACATCGGAAGCAGCTTCTGCTGGGACCGAGCGGCCGGACCCACCGCAGAGCAAACCCACTCGCTCCGAGGCTGCGGGAGGCCTTCTGGCGGCAGCCCCGCTTGGCGGAGCCGGGCGCCCGCGCGCAGTCGAGCCCACCGGAGCCGGCGTTCGGAGGGCACCGGGCTGCACACCCGGCTCGCGGGGAGGTCGGGAGGGCGACGCCGGCCTGCAGGCCCACCTCTCCGGGGGCCGCCCTGAGCAGGGAGGCCAGCCTGAAACGGACGGGCGAAGGGCCGAGCCCCTGCCATGGGACTGTTTCAGCGGGACGCCTTGGCCCAGCAAGCCCCACTCCGTCCCGGGAGGAGAGAAGCGGCTGTGACCCCCTAGAAGCACGGAGCAAGGCGCCCAGCCCTCGCCTCTGGCACGCGCTTCCCGGAGGGGGCTCTGTCAGCTCCCCCTTCCCCGAAAGCACCGCGCCTGCTCTCAGACGCGGAAAGCGATGCAAACACCCTGCCGGCTGGGGCCTCCACCCCAGGGAGCTGCGGGTGCCGCCAGCACCTCGGGGCCGACAGCGGCTTCGGGGAGTCCAGGCGGTCGCACGCCTGGGCCTGAAAACCGAGGGAGACAGCAGGTCCCTCCAGGCCGAGCCACGGTGCGCTGCGGGGGAGAACGTCCGCCCAGGGAAAGACGAGTGCGAAGAGGGAAGCGGGCAGGAGAGAGGAAGGGCGCGCTTCGTGAGGCCCGAGCGCCCGGGCCGTGGGGCCGGCTTCTCCCGGGCCGGCGCCTCGCGTCCTCCCCGGGGAAGCGGTGGGCTGACTCGCCGTGGGTGGGGACGCCGTAGGTCAAGCCCCTCGACCTCCCCGGGAGAGACAAGGCAGGGTGGAATGCCATCCCCGTCCACGTCCGCACACACGTCGCTGCACGGAGAAGGAGGCCTTCTCGGCGCGGAGCCTGTTCACCTCGAGCGAGCACCACCGCCTTCCCTCCGAGAGGCCAGCCTGAAGCCGAGCTGCCTTCCGCGGGCAGGCCTCCTTGGCGAAGGGAGAAAGCTGGGCCGCGGCAGGGTGGGGCGGAAGCCGCAGGAAGGCTGCCGGCCGGGCCTCAGGTGGGGGGGCCATCCTGGAAGGGGGCCCCCGACCCCGGCCTCGGCGAAGCACGCGCGGGGACATCGGAAGCAGCTTCTGCTGGGACCGAGCGGCCGGACCCACCGCAGAGCAAACCCACTCGCTCCGAGGCTGCGGGAGGCCTTCTGGCGGCAGCCCCGCTTGGCGGAGCCGGGCGCCCGCGCGCAGTCGAGCCCACCGGAGCCGGCGTTCGGAGGGCACCGGGCTGCACACCCGGCTCGCGGGGAGGTCGGGAGGGCGACGCCGGCCTGCAGGCCCACCTCTCCGGGGGCCGCCCTGAGCAGGGAGGCCAGCCTGAAACGGACGGGCGAAGGGCCGAGCCCCTGCCATGGGACTGTTTCAGCGGGACGCCTTGGCCCAGCAAGCCCCACTCCGTCCCGGGAGGAGAGAAGCGGCTGTGACCCCCTAGAAGCACGGAGCAAGGCGCCCAGCCCTCGCCTCTGGCACGCGCTTCCCGGAGGGGGCTCTGTCAGCTCCCCCTTCCCCGAAAGCACCGCGCCTGCTCTCAGACGCGGAAAGCGATGCAAACACCCTGCCGGCTGGGGCCTCCACCCCAGGGAGCTGCGGGTGCCGCCAGCACCTCGGGGCCGACAGCGGCTTCGGGGAGTCCAGGCGGTCGCACGCCTGGGCCTGAAAACCGAGGGAGACAGCAGGTCCCTCCAGGCCGAGCCACGGTGCGCTGCGGGGGAGAACGTCCGCCCAGGGAAAGACGAGTGCGAAGAGGGAAGCGGGCAGGAGAGAGGAAGGGCGCGCTTCGTGAGGCCCGAGCGCCCGGGCCGTGGGGCCGGCTTCTCCCGGGCCGGCGCCTCGCGTCCTCCCCGGGGAAGCGGTGGGCTGACTCGCCGTGGGTGGGGACGCCGTAGGTCAAGCCCCTCGACCTCCCCGGGAGAGACAAGGCAGGGTGGAATGCCATCCCCGTCCACGTCCGCACACACGTCGCTGCACGGAGAAGGAGGCCTTCTCGGCGCGGAGCCTGTTCACCTCGAGCGAGCACCACCGCCTTCCCTCCGAGAGGCCAGCCTGAAGCCGAGCTGCCTTCCGCGGGCAGGCCTCCTTGGCGAAGGGAGAAAGCTGGGCCGCGGCAGGGTGGGGCGGAAGCCGCAGGAAGGCTGCCGGCCGGGCCTCAGGTGGGGGGGCCATCCTGGAAGGGGGCCCCCGACCCCGGCCTCGGCGAAGCACGCGCGGGGACATCGGAAGCAGCTTCTGCTGGGACCGAGCGGCCGGACCCACCGCAGAGCAAACCCACTCGCTCCGAGGCTGCGGGAGGCCTTCTGGCGGCAGCCCCGCTTGGCGGAGCCGGGCGCCCGCGCGCAGTCGAGCCCACCGGAGCCGGCGTTCGGAGGGCACCGGGCTGCACACCCGGCTCGCGGGGAGGTCGGGAGGGCGACGCCGGCCTGCAGGCCCACCTCTCCGGGGGCCGCCCTGAGCAGGGAGGCCAGCCTGAAACGGACGGGCGAAGGGCCGAGCCCCTGCCATGGGACTGTTTCAGCGGGACGCCTTGGCCCAGCAAGCCCCACTCCGTCCCGGGAGGAGAGAAGCGGCTGTGACCCCCTAGAAGCACGGAGCAAGGCGCCCAGCCCTCGCCTCTGGCACGCGCTTCCCGGAGGGGGCTCTGTCAGCTCCCCCTTCCCCGAAAGCACCGCGCCTGCTCTCAGACGCGGAAAGCGATGCAAACACCCTGCCGGCTGGGGCCTCCACCCCAGGGAGCTGCGGGTGCCGCCAGCACCTCGGGGCCGACAGCGGCTTCGGGGAGTCCAGGCGGTCGCACGCCTGGGCCTGAAAACCGAGGGAGACAGCAGGTCCCTCCAGGCCGAGCCACGGTGCGCTGCGGGGGAGAACGTCCGCCCAGGGAAAGACGAGTGCGAAGAGGGAAGCGGGCAGGAGAGAGGAAGGGCGCGCTTCGTGAGGCCCGAGCGCCCGGGCCGTGGGGCCGGCTTCTCCCGGGCCGGCGCCTCGCGTCCTCCCCGGGGAAGCGGTGGGCTGACTCGCCGTGGGTGGGGACGCCGTAGGTCAAGCCCCTCGACCTCCCCGGGAGAGACAAGGCAGGGTGGAATGCCATCCCCGTCCACGTCCGCACACACGTCGCTGCACGGAGAAGGAGGCCTTCTCGGCGCGGAGCCTGTTCACCTCGAGCGAGCACCACCGCCTTCCCTCCGAGAGGCCAGCCTGAAGCCGAGCTGCCTTCCGCGGGCAGGCCTCCTTGGCGAAGGGAGAAAGCTGGGCCGCGGCAGGGTGGGGCGGAAGCCGCAGGAAGGCTGCCGGCCGGGCCTCAGGTGGGGGGGCCATCCTGGAAGGGGGCCCCCGACCCCGGCCTCGGCGAAGCACGCGCGGGGACATCGGAAGCAGCTTCTGCTGGGACCGAGCGGCCGGACCCACCGCAGAGCAAACCCACTCGCTCCGAGGCTGCGGGAGGCCTTCTGGCGGCAGCCCCGCTTGGCGGAGCCGGGCGCCCGCGCGCAGTCGAGCCCACCGGAGCCGGCGTTCGGAGGGCACCGGGCTGCACACCCGGCTCGCGGGGAGGTCGGGAGGGCGACGCCGGCCTGCAGGCCCACCTCTCCGGGGGCCGCCCTGAGCAGGGAGGCCAGCCTGAAACGGACGGGCGAAGGGCCGAGCCCCTGCCATGGGACTGTTTCAGCGGGACGCCTTGGCCCAGCAAGCCCCACTCCGTCCCGGGAGGAGAGAAGCGGCTGTGACCCCCTAGAAGCACGGAGCAAGGCGCCCAGCCCTCGCCTCTGGCACGCGCTTCCCGGAGGGGGCTCTGTCAGCTCCCCCTTCCCCGAAAGCACCGCGCCTGCTCTCAGACGCGGAAAGCGATGCAAACACCCTGCCGGCTGGGGCCTCCACCCCAGGGAGCTGCGGGTGCCGCCAGCACCTCGGGGCCGACAGCGGCTTCGGGGAGTCCAGGCGGTCGCACGCCTGGGCCTGAAAACCGAGGGAGACAGCAGGTCCCTCCAGGCCGAGCCACGGTGCGCTGCGGGGGAGAACGTCCGCCCAGGGAAAGACGAGTGCGAAGAGGGAAGCGGGCAGGAGAGAGGAAGGGCGCGCTTCGTGAGGCCCGAGCGCCCGGGCCGTGGGGCCGGCTTCTCCCGGGCCGGCGCCTCGCGTCCTCCCCGGGGAAGCGGTGGGCTGACTCGCCGTGGGTGGGGACGCCGTAGGTCAAGCCCCTCGACCTCCCCGGGAGAGACAAGGCAGGGTGGAATGCCATCCCCGTCCACGTCCGCACACACGTCGCTGCACGGAGAAGGAGGCCTTCTCGGCGCGGAGCCTGTTCACCTCGAGCGAGCACCACCGCCTTCCCTCCGAGAGGCCAGCCTGAAGCCGAGCTGCCTTCCGCGGGCAGGCCTCCTTGGCGAAGGGAGAAAGCTGGGCCGCGGCAGGGTGGGGCGGAAGCCGCAGGAAGGCTGCCGGCCGGGCCTCAGGTGGGGGGGCCATCCTGGAAGGGGGCCCCCGACCCCGGCCTCGGCGAAGCACGCGCGGGGACATCGGAAGCAGCTTCTGCTGGGACCGAGCGGCCGGACCCACCGCAGAGCAAACCCACTCGCTCCGAGGCTGCGGGAGGCCTTCTGGCGGCAGCCCCGCTTGGCGGAGCCGGGCGCCCGCGCGCAGTCGAGCCCACCGGAGCCGGCGTTCGGAGGGCACCGGGCTGCACACCCGGCTCGCGGGGAGGTCGGGAGGGCGACGCCGGCCTGCAGGCCCACCTCTCCGGGGGCCGCCCTGAGCAGGGAGGCCAGCCTGAAACGGACGGGCGAAGGGCCGAGCCCCTGCCATGGGACTGTTTCAGCGGGACGCCTTGGCCCAGCAAGCCCCACTCCGTCCCGGGAGGAGAGAAGCGGCTGTGACCCCCTAGAAGCACGGAGCAAGGCGCCCAGCCCTCGCCTCTGGCACGCGCTTCCCGGAGGGGGCTCTGTCAGCTCCCCCTTCCCCGAAAGCACCGCGCCTGCTCTCAGACGCGGAAAGCGATGCAAACACCCTGCCGGCTGGGGCCTCCACCCCAGGGAGCTGCGGGTGCCGCCAGCACCTCGGGGCCGACAGCGGCTTCGGGGAGTCCAGGCGGTCGCACGCCTGGGCCTGAAAACCGAGGGAGACAGCAGGTCCCTCCAGGCCGAGCCACGGTGCGCTGCGGGGGAGAACGTCCGCCCAGGGAAAGACGAGTGCGAAGAGGGAAGCGGGCAGGAGAGAGGAAGGGCGCGCTTCGTGAGGCCCGAGCGCCCGGGCCGTGGGGCCGGCTTCTCCCGGGCCGGCGCCTCGCGTCCTCCCCGGGGAAGCGGTGGGCTGACTCGCCGTGGGTGGGGACGCCGTAGGTCAAGCCCCTCGACCTCCCCGGGAGAGACAAGGCAGGGTGGAATGCCATCCCCGTCCACGTCCGCACACACGTCGCTGCACGGAGAAGGAGGCCTTCTCGGCGCGGAGCCTGTTCACCTCGAGCGAGCACCACCGCCTTCCCTCCGAGAGGCCAGCCTGAAGCCGAGCTGCCTTCCGCGGGCAGGCCTCCTTGGCGAAGGGAGAAAGCTGGGCCGCGGCAGGGTGGGGCGGAAGCCGCAGGAAGGCTGCCGGCCGGGCCTCAGGTGGGGGGGCCATCCTGGAAGGGGGCCCCCGACCCCGGCCTCGGCGAAGCACGCGCGGGGACATCGGAAGCAGCTTCTGCTGGGACCGAGCGGCCGGACCCACCGCAGAGCAAACCCACTCGCTCCGAGGCTGCGGGAGGCCTTCTGGCGGCAGCCCCGCTTGGCGGAGCCGGGCGCCCGCGCGCAGTCGAGCCCACCGGAGCCGGCGTTCGGAGGGCACCGGGCTGCACACCCGGCTCGCGGGGAGGTCGGGAGGGCGACGCCGGCCTGCAGGCCCACCTCTCCGGGGGCCGCCCTGAGCAGGGAGGCCAGCCTGAAACGGACGGGCGAAGGGCCGAGCCCCTGCCATGGGACTGTTTCAGCGGGACGCCTTGGCCCAGCAAGCCCCACTCCGTCCCGGGAGGAGAGAAGCGGCTGTGACCCCCTAGAAGCACGGAGCAAGGCGCCCAGCCCTCGCCTCTGGCACGCGCTTCCCGGAGGGGGCTCTGTCAGCTCCCCCTTCCCCGAAAGCACCGCGCCTGCTCTCAGACGCGGAAAGCGATGCAAACACCCTGCCGGCTGGGGCCTCCACCCCAGGGAGCTGCGGGTGCCGCCAGCACCTCGGGGCCGACAGCGGCTTCGGGGAGTCCAGGCGGTCGCACGCCTGGGCCTGAAAACCGAGGGAGACAGCAGGTCCCTCCAGGCCGAGCCACGGTGCGCTGCGGGGGAGAACGTCCGCCCAGGGAAAGACGAGTGCGAAGAGGGAAGCGGGCAGGAGAGAGGAAGGGCGCGCTTCGTGAGGCCCGAGCGCCCGGGCCGTGGGGCCGGCTTCTCCCGGGCCGGCGCCTCGCGTCCTCCCCGGGGAAGCGGTGGGCTGACTCGCCGTGGGTGGGGACGCCGTAGGTCAAGCCCCTCGACCTCCCCGGGAGAGACAAGGCAGGGTGGAATGCCATCCCCGTCCACGTCCGCACACACGTCGCTGCACGGAGAAGGAGGCCTTCTCGGCGCGGAGCCTGTTCACCTCGAGCGAGCACCACCGCCTTCCCTCCGAGAGGCCAGCCTGAAGCCGAGCTGCCT